>NC_056743.1:916109727-916409727 GCF_019279795.1 Protopterus annectens | reverse complement strand
CAGACATTATGTGACTTCCCACATAAGGTCAGAAATACATACCAAGAGGAAATGTGTGCGTGACTAGTTCTGTATATAGCTATTGTAGTAATTCAGTTATGTGAGAGAAGGACAGAGAGAGGTATTTTGTAGAAGTCATCATTCATATCTGTAATGAAGGAAAACTTTGTAAATATATGCTACAAATCTGACAGACTACGTGTGGTTTGTTATAAAATAAGTTATCTGTAACTGTGCTTATAGCTGCAAAATATATTTCTTTATCAGTGTGCAATTTGAAAGGCTTGGTGCTTTAAACAGACTACAGATGGAGTGATGCAAAGCTATGTGTCTCTGATTCAGCAGTAAACAGCACAGCAAGACTGTGTGTCTTAAGAAGACTTCAAATCCCACAGCAAGAAGGAAGCAAGTAAAGCTCAATATAATTTTCAATGGTGACCCTTTGACAACGTTCCTAGCCTGTATCCAAAAACAGGGGGAGTGAATGGGTAATGTCACTCCTGTAAAAGCAAAGTAACGTTTATGTGAAGTACTTCAGATTTCTACAGTTTTCAACAGTTTGTAGCAATACAGTTTAATAGACGTCTAAATCCGGTGAGACTGCATTGCAGGAAGGTGGAGCAGTTCCATAAATTATCCAGAAAAGGTACAAGACAAAGTTGTAAGACTGAATTTGCAAGTTTTGCTGTACCAACTTCACAAGTGAGTACAGAAACTTTTCAACCATTTACAGTAAAGCAGCTTGGCCATCTGCCTGTCTGTTGACTGGTAAGAAAATTATTCTGTGTTACATACAGTATGAATGCCATAGAGGTAATAATAATAACAGAATAAATGTATATACAGCATGTTAGCAAATGTAAAACCTTATTAGGGCAAGTTAATAGTAAGGCATTATGCAAATGGATTGCAATTTGATAGTAAGGCATTACGCAAATGGATTATAATATTTGACTGGTATCTGAAATAAAATCATGTGTGGTATAAAAATGTTTATTGTGTGTACAATGTCATAAAAATACAGTGCATGACATTATCCAAAGGTTAGACTGTACAGACAAAAATTGTAAAGGTAAAGAACCAAGAAAAGTTAACATGTTGACATTATATTCAAATGTTAGACAGTTATGTTCTGTCACCAGATGTAAAAGGTTTATTTCAGAGTTGCAACAACAGTCAAATCAGTTACTGATAGAAACTCTAGTACATTATGTTACAAAGAAATGTAATAAACTTCTAAAAGACAGACACAATGAGTTCAGGAAGCTTAGACAAGTTATACACACATCTTTTCAAAAGTGCATAGGAGTTTCAAATTCAGCAGAACAGCTTACTAAAGAATGTCAGAAAGACCATGCAACATCACAGGAAATTCAACAGCAGTTGCAGGATAAAGGAAATAAATTAGCTCAACTGACAAAGACTGGGAATTTCCTGCATACACAGTTAATCTGTGCAAAAGAAATATATTTTATAATATGTTTATGTTTTGAAAATGGTTAAGCATGCATGCTAGGATGGTAGGGACATGACATGCTTGTATAAAGATATACATATACAAGACAGACTTGCATGTGTGTTCTTTTCATCTAGAGTACATTTGTTTACAATGCACAAAAGCAAAAGGCAGACAACAGCAAATATAAATAAACATATGTTATAATTGTATAGTAACACCAAACAGTTAAAGTTCTGAATTTTAAAAATAAATAAAATCACAGATGGTATTAGTCAAACAGTTTTTGTAAAATGAATGGCAGGACAGTTAAATAGATAAATAAATAAAAAATACTGAAATCCATGTAAGGTAATTGTAAAATAATGTCTATTTTATGTTGTATAAATGCATAGTTATGCAAATCACAATCACATTAAAGGAAAAATGCCAAAATAATTAATTATAGTTTATAGAGTATAAAATGTGAGCTCAGACCTTCCTAGACTGAATGAATAGTTACAGGAAATGTTGGAAAGATCAGACAAACAACAAGACTGATTGCCAGACAAGTAGCTTGAGTTTTTCTAAAGCATCATTGTTATTAAAACATAATTGTTAAAATGTTTACAGGCAACACTATTTGGTAATTGTAATAAAATGCCACAATTGTGCATAGATGTCACTGATAATCTGTTTGCAAGTAAATGTTAAAAGAGAAGAAAAAAACTCAGTTGCATCAAGTACAGCCAGCAAATGGGCTATAGTATATATACAGTTCAAATCAATTATTCAGGAGGGTGTAAATACCTACTAGAGGTAATATACAGTGAAAGCTTTATTTAGTAACCTAATAAAATAAATGTATAACCAAAGTGTTGTGCTGACATACATTCTATTCTCACAGCATAGGGCAGGCAAACAGTGCTGAAGTACTACAGGGGGAGGGGTACTTTCTCAGTTTTACACTGACTGTATAAGGGGGAGGGGCACTTTCTCAGTTTTACACTGACTGTATAGGCAGTACTGCACAAGGGTCTGAAATAAAGCTACAGAAAAAATAAACAACAAGGGTCTGAAATAAAGCTACAGAAAAAATAAACAACAAGGGTCTGAAATAAAGCTACAGAAAAAATAAACAACAAGGGTCTGAAATAAAGCTACAGAAAAAATAAACAACAAGGGGCTGAAATAAAGCTACAGAAAAAATAAACAAGGGTCTAAAATAAAGCTACAGGAAAAAATATCTCATTCTTTCTTGACAATACTCTTTTAGGGGTAGGAAAAAACAGTTATTAGTGTATTAGAAATACTGGAAAACTGGATTAAACCTGACAGGATAAGATATTTTACAAGTTGTTAATAGCTATCATAATGGTTATTATTGTATTGTTTAGAATTAAATTGTATTTACAACCTGTTAAATTGTAAAGCTATACAAGAGATGATTTAAAATTGCTTTATTAAAGCTATACAAGAGAGAATAAAGATATGCAAAATGCATAAATGTTTCTAATAGCAAGAATGGTCACTATTTTTAATATGTTTTTGGCAAAACAATGTTGGTATAAAAAAGCATGAATATTTTTAATTGCTGAGTATGTAGTTTAAAATAACAGGACATATGGATATGGTATCAATTCCACTAGATATTTCTAAAGAGACATAAACGTTTTCCAAGATTTTGCTCAATATTAATGTTATTAAATTTGTAAGATTAGACTAAATGTACTTTACAGTCTTTGTATGTACAAATGTAGAAAATTTCAGTACAAATGATAGTCTTTGTATGTACAAATGCAGAAAAATTCAGTACAAATGAAATTAATGTCTAGTAATGAATACGTGTGAAAAAAAACATATTTAAAGAAAACAATGGGTCCAGGATACCTAGTAAATTGAAATGCATAAATAGCAAACAGTCTGTGTAAATACATAATGTACATGATACATCGTAATAAGTTCAAAAGTAATTTGTCAAGTTGTAATATCACTGGTTTTACCCCAGTAAAATAATTGCTTTCAAATATTTATTATCTAAGCCCAGTTCAGTATTTTACCAAGATGTTATTGAGCAGTTCAGAGACATGAACACAATGTGATGGTTAAAATGACATTAAAACTGTATATTTTCAGCAGTGTATAAATGCTTGCAGTAGCACATAGTTATTGTCTCTTATAGTTAATTCAACAGTTGCAAAGAGTTAATGAAACAATTCTAAGTCATAAATTAAATTCTGTGATTGCAAAATAATAAATCAATCAAGTAAAATTAAAACAGACACAGCTCATAACTGATAAAATATGTTCACAAAATGGTCTGCAAAAGAAAAAGTTGTTAAATACATTCAGGTTTGGTAGTAATACATGTTTTCATTGTATTAACTATGTAAAATTGCATTTTGACTTGTATCAAAAAAGACTAAAGGTTTTGTTTCTTAATGTGCTTTTTATATAGAATGTTTTGAGTATGTTTAAAAACAGAGGGAATTGTCAGATATTATGAATATAAGGCTGAAATTAATTATGTTGTAAATATGCTGAAAGAAAAAGTTTGCTTGAATATATGTATAGAGTTTACAATGTGCATTCATACTATATGTATAACAGACAGGCTTCTCTTCACAGCATCAGAAAATGCCTAACAAAGCAATACTGGAAAACAAGCATTACATGATTTTCTCATGTCTGTAGAACAAATATCAATTAACAGATATCCTTTTTTATAAATTCAGCAATACGTGATGTTTTTCGAGTAGGAACAGCTTATACAGATGTTTCCTTTCAGAATGGCATCCTCACATCAGCAAAAGTGCTTAAATCACAAAAGGACAATAGAAAAGTCTAAAAACAGACATTATGTGACTTCCCACATAAGGCCAGAAAAACATACCAAGAGGAAATGTGTGCGTGACTAGCTCTGTATATAGCTATTGTAGTAATTCAGTTATGTGAGAGAAGGACAGAGAGAGAGGTATTTTGTAGAAGTCATCATTCATATCTGTAATGAAGGAAAACTTTGTAAATATATGCTACAAATCTGACAGACTACGTGTGGTTTGTTATAAAATAAGTTATCTGTAACTGTGCTTATAGCTGCAAAATATATTTCTTTATCAGTGTGGAATTTGAAATGCTTGGTGCTTTAAACAGACTACAGATGGAGTCATGCAAAGCTATGTGTCTCTGATTCAGCAGTAAACAGCACAGCAAGACTGTGTGTCTTAAGAAGACTTCAAATCCAACAGCAAGAAGGAAGCAAGTAAAGCTCAATATAATTTTTCAGCTTCGCCCAGGTTGCTGCCGCACAAATAGTATCCAACGGCAAACGGGCTGCATGGGCTAGAGATGTGGCCATAGCCCTGGTAGAATGGCTGGGTTGAAAAGGTAATTGTTGTTTCGTCTGTGAATAGATAAATTTAATACAATCTGTCAGCCATTTAGACAAGGTAACTTTGGTAATCGCCATACCTTTTCTTTGGTCAGAAAGGGATATAAATAGTTGGTCTGATTTTCTGTCATCTTTTGTCCTTTGCAAATAAAATCTGAGTTGTTTGTGGACGTCTAACTTATGTAGCATATATTCTAACTTGTTAGTGTGATCTTTGAAGAAGGTGGGAAGTTCGATGGACTGGTTAATATTTGAGAGTGAACAAACTTTTGGGAGAAAAGACGGATTGGTGCGTAATGTCACTCTATCCGAGTGGAAAATCAAGTAGGGAGGTCGAACAGATAGCGCGTGTAATTCCGAAATTCTACGAGCAGAGGTTATAGCCACCAAGAATAATGTTTTCCATGACACGAACTTAAGAGAGGCTGTGGAGGCTGGTTCAAAAGGGGGTAACATTAACTGGGATAAAATTAAATTAAGATTCCAAGGAGCAACTGGGTTACGAATGGAAAGGCGGAGGTGAAAGGTGCCTTTCAAAAACGCCTTGCAAAGTCTGTGGGACATGATGGAAGAATTTTTGTAACCCACATGAAAGTTCGATATGGCCGCCAGTTGGACTCTAAGTGTGGACGATGAGGCTCCTTCTTCAAAGATCTTAGACAGAAACTCCAAAATTTTGTGTACCAGCGCTTCTGTTGGATCTAATCCTTGTTGTAATGCCCAATAAGAAAAACGTGTCCACTTGCTCCGATAAGTCTTTGTAGTGGATGGTTTAAGAGAGGAAACAATTATACGTTTAACCGCAGGGGACAAAAGGCTTGACCTGGCTAGGATGGGAAGAGGAGCAGCCAAGCTGTCAATTTTAGGGCTTGCAGGGATGGATGAGGGGCTCCTGACGCATGGGTCAAAAGGTCTGGAACTGGGTCCAGAATCCATGGCTCCTCGATTTGATGGGCCTGAAGAAAGGGGAACCAGATCTGTCGAGGCCAGAATGGGGCTATTAGAATTATGGTCCTTTCCAGATGTTTGGCTTTCTGTAGAAACCTGGGGATTAACGGAATGGGTGGAAAAGCATACAGGAGACCCGGGGGCCAGTCGTGAACCAGTGAATCTCTGGGGACACTCCCTGGTGGAGGGAGAAGGGCAAAGTAGCTTCTGCATTTGGCATTCATCGGCGATGCAAAAAGGTCGCAGCAAGGCTGGCCCCACTTGCGGAATATCGCTTCCGCCACTTGAGATTTCAGAGACCACTCATGAGGTAACAGGATGTCTCTGCTCAACCTGTCCGCAATTACATTGGACATCCCGGGAATGTGCGTTGCTATCAGAAAGCGTCCGGTGGAGACAGCCCATTGCCAGATCCTGAGGGCCTCTCTGCATAGTGGATAAGCTCTTGTTCCTCCTTGTTTGTTGATGTACCCAGACCACTGACATGTTGTCTGTCTGGACTGTCACTGTTCCTTGAGGTAAGATGCCGTGAAAGTATTGCAACGCTAGAAACACCGCTCTTAGCTCTAGAACATTGATGTGCAGTTTGCATTCTGTTCTGGACCATTGACCTTGGACCGTCTTTCCCTGGAATAAGCCTCCCCACCCAATCAGGGAAGCGTCCGTGGTTATTGTCGCTATTGGGGTTGGCAGGGTAAATGGTCGACCTTGTATCAAGTCTTGAGATAGCATCCACCATCATAGATCCTGCTTGCAGCAGGATGTGATCAGAATTTCGTGTGACAATGGCAGGTGCTGATAGGACCACTGGGCGAACAGTAGCCATTGTAGGATCCTCATGTGCATTCTTCCTAGAGGGACTGCAACCAGTGCAGCTGACATTAATCCCAGGACTCTTAAAACCTGTTTTGCTGTAGCTTTTGTCTTTTGAAGGAGTATTGCAATTTGCTCCCTTAGTTTTGAAACCCTTTCTGGAGGAAGTCTGACCGTGACCAAGGTAGTGTCCAGTTCTACCCCTATAAATGAGATATGCTGTGATGGCGATAAAGAAGATTTTTCTAAATTGATTGTAACGCCAAGACGGGAACAAAGACTGATTGTGTAATCTCTTGCTTGGAGCAGATGATACTCGGTGGTGGCGGAGAGGAGCCAGTCGTCTAGATACGGAAACACCCGGAATCCTTGTTATCTCAAGTGAGACACTACTACTGCCATACACTTGGTGAACACCCTGGGGGCTGAGGTGAGGCCAAATGGCAGAGCCCGAAACTGAAAATGACTGGCTCCTAGCCGGAAGCGCAGGAATCTCCTGGACGGTCTGGCCATTTTTATATGGTAGTACGCGTCCTTGAGATCTATAGAGCACATCCAGTCTCCTTCCTGCAGAAAAGAGAGGATTGACTGTAGCGTGACCATCTGAAACTTCTCCTTCACAACGAAGGTGTTTAATCTGCCGAGATCCAGAATTGGTCTCCAGTCCCTTGTCTTCTTTGGAACTAAAAAGAACCTTGAGTAAGTTCCAGATCCTATTTGGTCTGCCGGGACTGTTTGGATGGCTCTTTTCCTGAGCAGCTTCTGGATCTCTAAGGCTGCCTGATTCCGCAGATTGGGTGGAACATCTGGGAATCTTTTGGTGGTAGGGGGAACGTTTATGAATTTTATGTCGTAACCTCTGGTAATTATATTTTGTACCAACGCATTTGAGGTTAAATTTCGCCAGGCCAGCGGTTTCAAAGTTAAGCGTCCCCCGACTGCCTCCAGAGCAGGACAGTCGGGCCTCCTCTCAGGAGTGCTGGAAAGGCTTGCCAGAGAAAGTATCTCTGTCACCCTGGTTTTGCGGACCCCCTCTGCCATTTGGACGGCGTCTTCCATTTCTTCCCCCTCCTCTGCCTCTGGAAGGGGCATTATCACTCTGTGTGGACTGAAAGGAACCCTGTGTCTTACGGAACCACATCTTTCCGCCTCCTTGCCCTTTGGGGTATTGTCTGGAAGGGGCGGAAAAACGGACTCCTACAGCAGATAGGGTCTTCCCTTCTTGCTGTTATGAACTTATTCGGCCTGCGGGGAACTGGTTCCACCATGTCAGGTGTCTCCCAAACCCTACGAGCTATCAAGTCCATAAGTTCGTCAAAGGGAATGGTCACCCAGGAGGTAGAAGGTAGAGCCCTGAATGCCTTCAGCAATACTGATTCATCCACAGAAAGGTTAAGTGGCTGCCAATCTCCCCTCTGTTTTAGGATCTCCAGGATGTCCGCAAAGGAGACATCCTCCAAGGGGGACCGTGGGGACCCTTCTGCTTCATCTAAATCTGTATCTGATGTAAGAGATTCCCGTGGGGAATCTATGTGCCTCCTCTTGCACAGTCTTTTCCTTGGTACTTCTTCAGATGGGGCTTCTGGAGAAGCATCCGAGGGACCGGGAGCACCCTCTGGGGGCAACTGAGGCATTGGGTCTCGACGCTTAGTAGGAGCCGAGGATACAGAAGTTGAACGTGGACCCTTAGGGGGAGGAGAAGAAGAATCCGATGAGATATGTGTCTGTTTTGACAAGACCTTCCTCATGGTGTCGAAGGCACCGGTACCCGGATCCGAAGACCTTCCTGGTTTCGAGGAACCAGGAACAATCCCCGAGACTGGGGGTCCGGGCTCCGATCCAGAGGACGGTGCCGAACTAATCTGAGCCGAGGCTCCTAGGGGGAGAGCCGGTATCGACATCTCGGTTCGACTGTCCGCCCCAGAACCAAGGAACGATAGTCGGCTCCGGGACACCTCTATCCGTTCCGAGGGCGTCGAGGTCAACGGTACCGAAAGCACAGCTATAGGCTTCGGTATCGATGGTTCTACCATCATCGGAACTTCAATTCTCGGCTCCGAAGACTCAACAGGTGTCGGAGGAGGAGCAGTAGATGACCCAGGGAGGGCTTTGAGTTTCAAAACCAGCTGGGACGAAACTTGGATCAATTTAGAAAGGGCCGAGTTCTCCATTAACTTCTGTATCACTCGATCCACATCCGAATCAGATAAGGGTCTCGAAGAGTGGGTCGAAGGGGCCGAAGTCGTCACCGAGTGAAGGATCGATGGTGGCGGAACCTCCGAGACCGGCTCCAAAACCGGAGTCTCGATCAAAAATATACATTTGACAACCGACTCCGAAGTCTTTGGAGCCAGTGTCCGAATCTTAATAGAGGTGCTCGGAGCCGATAACTTTGGCTCCGACACTCTCGAAGACTTGGACCCCTTCGAAGACTTGGATACCAATTCAGCCTTGTCAAGGGCCTCCTGAAATTCGGGCTTTAATAAACCCCTGTCTACCAACTTCCTGCGTCTCTCCATCATGACCCTCCCACTGAAGGAATGACAAATAGAACAGTCCTCCTGTAAGTGGAGAGGGCCAAGACAGTAGACTCAGGAAGAGTGGTTATCCGTGATGGACATTTTCTGTCCGCATAGACATCTCTTAAAGCCTGATTTTTGCTTCTCAGACATGTTCAAAATTAGACATATACCTATAAAACCTGAAAACAAGAAATATCAAGGTATCCCTGCACACAAAAAAGTAAGGACTTAAGCCTTTCTAAAGAAAAAAACACCTGTTAAATACAGGATAATAGGCCTGAAAATTGCCTTAGAAAAGTTATAATATAACAACAATAAGAAGAAGAATATATAACTCCCTGAAACTACACTAGTAAAAGATTAATATATATATGTATATCTAACTATATATACTAATAAAGAAAGTTATGGAAAAACTTCGAAAAACAGAAAAAGTTTACTGGCCCTAGCTTCTGCAAACTAGATCTGAGGGTTAGCACTAGGGGATTGTGGGATAGGACTGTGCCTCGAGCTTTCTCAAGATGCAGAGCTGTAGAAGTGGCTGTCTCGGAGCCGAGAATCGGCTCCGAACCCATGCGTAAGAACAAACGGCAAGATTGAACAATTTCACATTAAGAAGTTATGTACCTACCATAACGTTCCATGTTAGTTATCTTCTCTCGCCTTCTATCTATCTGGATGGGTTCGGAGCCGATCCTCGGCTCCGACTCGGCCACTTACTAAAGCTCGAGAGCTAATTTTACCAGCTCGAGGCAACCCTATATCCCATGATGCAATGCGAAGACTACCCAGATCTCGTTTGGTAGCTAAGGAAATTTTGCAATACATTCCTCCAACTGGAGAGGAGGAGGAAGAGGTAATAATAGTAATAATGATAATAATAAAAATAATCATAATAATCCCCCGAAAAAGATCATCCTAATCTAGTGACACTAGAAAGCTGATTAGTTGGAAAAATTGAATTAAGCCTCTTAAGGGAAGAGGCACAATCTTATCGGTCTGACCAGGCTAGGTGGGTTTGGTGGGCGGGACGCAAGAAAGAAGGCGAGAGAAGACAACTAACATGGAACGTTATGGTAGGTACATAACTTCTTAATGTTAAGTTGTCAATCTCGCCTTCATTCTTGCTGGATGGGACCACGTCCCTAGCACCTTTATCCCTGGTGGCTCAATGGAACAGACTCTTGAGAACGGTGGAACCAAAATTTGCTCTGTCTCTGGAGGCCAAGTCTAATTTGTAATGTGAAACAAAGGTATGAGGAGAGGCCCATGTGGCTGCTGCACAAATAGTGTCTATTGGAAGTCTAGCCTGAAAAGCTGTAGATGTAGCTAGAGCTCTGGTAGAATGGGCTTTTGGCCTAGAAATCAACTCTTTACCTCTGAGCTGATAAATGCAAGTAATCACAGAAGACAGCCATCTAGATAGAGTTACCTTGGATACTGGCAGGCCTTTCCTGTTCTCTGCATAGGATAAAAACAGTTGATTAGATTTCCTAAAAAGTTTGGTTCTGTCCAGATAATATCTGAGTTGGCGGTGAACATCAAGATAATGTAGTTTTTGTTCCGCTCTATTAGAATAATTTTGGAAAAAAACTGGAAGATCAATGGATTGATTTAAGTTCGTCTGCGATGCCACTTTGGGTAAGAAAGATGGATTAGTCCTTACAGAAACTCTGTCTTTGTGGAAGATTAAGTAGGGAGGACGAATGCAGAGGGCATGAAGCTCAGATACCCTCCTGGCAGAAGTAATGGCGACTAGAAAGAGTGTCTTCCAAGAAAGAAATTTCAATGAACAGGCAGCCGCAGGATCGAAAGGGGGAAGAATCAAGGATGTTAAAATTAAATTTAGATCCCACTGTGGTGGGGGGGTCTCTAATCGGAGGTTTAAGTAAAAAAAATACCTCTAAGGAATGCCTTGCAAAGTTTATGTGACATAATGTTGTGGCCCAACAAGCCTATATGAAAATTTGAAATGGCTGCCAGCTGAACTTTTACTGTGGAGGAAGAAGATCCTGAATGAAAAATCTCTGCTAGGAAGTCCAAGACCGAATGAATCGGAGCAGTATAGGGGTCTATATTCCTAGCTTTTGCCCAGAAGGAGAAACGTTGCCATTTACTAGTGTAAATCCTTCTGGTGGAAGATTTAAGGGAAGCTACTATGATATCCCGGACGGGATTAGAAATCATAGGAAGCCTGGCTAGGGATGGAAGCGGAGCAACCAAGCAGTGAGGTTGAGAGAAGGTATGGATTGGTGCAGCTGACCCGACTGGTGGGTCAGAAGATCTGGAACCAGGTCCAGATGCCAAGGCTGTACCAAAAGATAACGATGTAGGAACGGAAACCATATCTGTCAAGGCCAATAAGGGGCAATGAGAATCAACTTGGCTCTCAAGGTGGTTGCTTTCTGAATTACTTGTGGTATGAGAGGAAAGGGAGGAAAGGCATAAAGAAGTCCCCAGGGCCAATCTTGGGTTAGAGCATCTCTGGGGGGATGGCCTGGAAGGGGGAAGAGAGAGAAGAAGTCGGGGCATTTGCTGTTTTGAGGTGTAGCAAAAAGGTTGCAGCAAGGAAGGCCCCACTTCTGAAAAATCTCTTCCGTCACAGATTGTTTGAGAGACCACTCGTGAGGCATGAGAATAGCTCTGCTCAACCTGTCCGCTATGATGTTGGATTTCCCAGGGATATGCGTTGCTATCAGAAACCGCTGAGAAGAGATTGCCCACTGCCAAAGTCTGAGAGCCACTCGACACAGTGGATAGGACTTGGTTCCGCCCTGCTTGTTGATATACCACACTATGGACATACTGTCCGTTTGGACTGCAGTAGTTCCCAGGGGAAGAAAGTCGTTGAGGGCTTGCAATGTTAAAAGCACTGCTGTCATCTCCAGGACATTTATGTGCAGGTGGCATTCGAAAGGTTGCCAAGTGCCATGGACCATCCTGCCCTGATAATGCCCCCCCCCCACCCGATCAGGGAGGCGTCAGATGTAACCGTGGCGACTGGGGTGGGAGGAACAAGGGGTCTGCCCTGATGGACTTGAGGGGACGATATCCACCAGGTCAGATGCCTTTTGCAAATTGGAGTTATTATGGTCCTGTGACGCATGGAAAGTTGTTGAAAGGACCATTGGGCGAACAACATCCATTGTAGAAGACGCATGTAAAAGCGGGCCAGGGGAAGAAGTGTTATGGCGGCCGCCATAAGACTCAATACTTTCAGAGCAAATCTGGCTTGAATTTTGTTGCTGAGAAGAACCACATGGACGTGATTTTGAATGTCCAAGATCCTTTGGTCTGTTAACTTTGCTGAAAGTTGTACGGTGTCCAATTTGGCGCCTATAAAAGTAATAGATTGACAAGGCGACAAGGCAGATTTTTCGAAATTTATAGAAATCCCTAGCCCTCTGTAAATGTGAATGGTGTAATCTCTGGCTTGGAGAAGTTGATGCCTGGTGGCGGCAGTGAGGAGCCAGTCGTCTAGATATGGAAACACCTGGAATCCTTGACGTCTCAGGTGAGCCGTAACCGCTGCCATACATTTGGTGAACACTCTGGGGGCTGTAGTGAGACCAAATGGCAGGGCTCTGAATTGGAAGTGACTGGTCTCCAGCTGAAAGCGGAGAAACCTTCTAGAGCGCCTGTGAATTTTTATGTGATAGTACGCATCCTGAAGATCTACCGAGCACATCCAATTTGTCCTTGCCCAGAAAGGGTAGAATAGACTGAAGCGTGACCATCCGGAATCTTGTTTTTTTTACAAACTTGATTAGTTTGCTGAGATCTAATATTGGTCTCCAGTCCCCTGTCTTTTTTGGTACTAAAAAGAACCTTGAGTAGATACCGGATCCTATTTGGTCTGCTGGGACTGGCTGGATGGCTCTTTTTGCTAGCAGTTTTGAAATCTCTGGTATTGCTAGTTCCCATAGACCGGGTGGAACGTCTGGAAGGGTTCCCTTTTGCTGAACTGGGGTTTGAATAAAGGGAATTTTGTAACCCTCAGATATGATTGACTGTACCCATTTGTCTTGAGAAAAGGAAAGCCAGGCTTTTGGGTACAGCGATAATCTTCCCCTGACTGCCTCCGAAGGTGAACAATCGGGCAACATCTCAGGGATGCTGGAAGGGTTTGTCAGAGAGAGGCTCCCTGCTACCCTGATTCTGCGGACACCCTCTGCCTCTAGGGCAGCGTCTGTTGTTGTTACCCCCTCTGCCTCTGGGGGTAAACTGACCTCGTGCGTCAGGCGTGACTCCTTGAGATTTGCGGAACCACATTTTCCCTCCCTTCTGACCTTTTGGGTATGGTCTTGAAGGGGTGGAGAAATGGACTCCTACGGCAGAAAGAGTCTTGCCATCTTGTTCGCATCTAGTCAAAGTGTCTTTCACTTAAGGTCCGAACAAAGTCGAGCCATCAAAGGGACAGTTTGTGAAGGACGCCTTGAAGGGATCTGCAAAATTACAAAGCCGCATCCAGGATTGACGCCTTACAGCCACTCCTGTGCCTGCGGCCCTACTCGCTCCATCGGCTGCATATGAAATGAGCCGCATGGAGGAGTTAACAATGGAGTTTAGGATTCCTAGCTGTGAGTTAATTTTGTCCTGGGACCCAGCAGCTGACGGATCCTGTAAAACTTCTCCCAACTCTTTAAGAACATCTCTTTGAAGGCGGGTGAAGTGACACAAGTAGTTCAGCGATCGCATAGCAAAGGTCGCTGAAGAAAAAGTCCGCTTGCCGTACCTATCCATAGTCCTAGAATCCTTGTTAGGAGGATGGACAGGTACTGAAGGATCAGCTAGTTCCTTATTGGTGACTGCAGCCACCACCATGGCATCAACCGGGACACCTTTTGTCAAAAATTGCCTATCGGGTGGGGCCGTAATGAATTTAGAAGGCCTCCGAGGAATGGGTTCCACCGAATCCGGTGCCATCCATGCCTTCTGAGCCACCAAGTCCATAAGAGGGTTGAAAGGAGGAGACACCCAGGAGGTGGAGGGTCGAGACCCGAACGCCTCCAGGTATACTGACTCGTCCTCAGAAGGATTAAGGGAAGGCCAGTTCCCCCTCTGCTTAAGGAGTTCAAGGATGTCTGAGAAAGAGACATCCTCAGAGGGGGACCTTGGGGATCCCTCTGACTCATCCAAGTCAGTATCGGATGTAATAGACTCGGGGGAGTCTAGATTTTTCCTCTTACATGTCCTCTTACGCGGAGGTTCACCTGACGGGTCAGGAGAAGCCTCAGAAGAGGAAGATATTCTCAGTGGGGAAACCTGAGGCGTTGGATCTCTGGGTCCGGGAGCAAGAGAGTGGGAAGAGACGTCAGCAGGCACTGTAGTGGGAGGAGCTGATGGAACTGACCGTTGACTACGCCCAGGGGCTAGTAAACTCCTCATCACCTCGAAGGCTCCCCCGTCAGAGAGGCCAGAAGGCTCCCGCTCCAAAGAGATAGGAACTCCAGGCCGCACCGACAGGCAGGGCTCCGAGGCTGATGTCGGGGCTGAGCTCACCAGCGCCGAAGCTCCGAGAGGGAGAACGGGGTCGGACAAGGGTCCGATGCCACTCGCCCCCTCGGAGCCGAAGAGAGAGACCAGATGCCTGGATCTCTCCAATGAAGGCCTCAAGGAGGAAATTGGAGCAGAGGACGAGGGAGCCAAAAGGGGGGGGTGGTATCGGCTCCGAAGTCACAACAGTCACGGCTCCAAGGAGCTCCGGCTCTGAGCTCTGTAAGAGAGTCAAAGGAGGAATGTTAGGTGGATGTGTGATAGCTACCGTCTGTTGAGACGGGCTATGGAGCATTTGGGCCAATGCCTGAGACTTTAATAGTCTACTCACCACTCTCTCAAGGTCGTGATCGGACAGCCTGGATGACCAAGAAGAATGGCTCCGATGGCTCCGCTCCGAGAGCAGGGGTGATCTCGGAGCCAAACGTATCGATTCCAACGAAGGGGATCGTGATCTCTTTTTTGAGATAGGTGGAGCCGAAGGAGCTGAGGATACATCGGCTCCAGCCAGAGCTGACACTGAGTGCCCAGATTTAGCAGCATCGGCGCCTCCGTCATCAGCATGACCCTCCCACTGAAGGAATGACATATGGAGCAGTCTTCCTGCAAGTGGAGAGGGCCAAGACAGTAGACGCAGGAGGAATGGTTATCAGTAATGGACATCTTTTGACGCCTGATTTGGCTTTCTCAGACATTTTAAACAGTAAAGTTATGAAAAGAGAAAAAAAAAAAAAATATATATATATATATATATATATATATATATATATGAAAAAACACAGCACACTTATATATGGAACACACACAATATATATGTTTAAATATATATATCTATAATAATAATAGACAAACAGTATCTATGTTATAAGAAAAAGGAGAAAAAAGTTAAGGCAAAAACTACAATAAAATATAAAAATTGCTGTCAATCCTGACAGAAAAATCCAAGGCCTTAACTAAGTAAATACTAAACTATTTTTTTATATCTAATAGAAAAAAGCACACTCTGTTAACTACACCTACACTACTATACTACTTATAAACTATTCTAATCACGAATTTAAGCTACAAATTCGAAAAAGATGAAAAATATACTGGCCCGAGCCTCTCAGTGATGCAATCTGCTGCTAGCGGCAAACTAGATCTGAGGGTTGACACCGGAGGATCGTGGGATAGCACTGCGCCTCGAGCTTTCTCGAAGATGCGAAGCTGGTGATGTGGCCAACTTGGAGCCGAGGATTGGCTCCGAACCCGTGTGTGTAAGAACAAACGGCGAGACCGAACAATTTCACATCATGTTTTTTTTGTGGAAACAATAATTTAATAAGCAATTGGGACAAAAGAAAATGTTTTATTTGTGGAATGAATGGGCATGAAGCTAAAAAAATGTGAGTTAATGTGCAAAAAATGTGGAAAAATCAGGCATGCTTGGGTAGATTGTGATAAGCATATGCATATACAAGTAAAAGAACAAATACAAGAATATGTGCATAATATGGAAAAAAGTATAGAACATGAACAACAGCATATCATACAAGACAATAATAAAAAAAATGGTATATGAAGAAAATGAAAATAATGAAGGCAAGGAACTGGTATAGGGAACAAGTGAAGGTGAGGATGTAAGTTGGAAAGTGATGAGAGGAGAAAATTCAGTAGGGAAAGGGTTAAAGATAGAAAAAAGAAGTTTAAAAGTATGGTTATAAAAGAGAATTAAAAAATGCAAAGGGTAAGATGGACGGAGACAACAAATTTATAAGAAGCTGAAAATTTTATAAATGTTAATAGTATAAAGAATATAAAAAGAAGATTAGGTGTTTTAGAATGGTGTGTACTACTAGATATGCATGCAATTATTTTAGAAGATACGAGAATATTAACAGAAAATCAAAGGCTACAGACTGAGCTATGGGGTGGAAGCATCATCTAGAATGTGGGAAAAGATACATGTTCAGAGACTGGTGTGTTATGTAATGAAACAGTAAAAGTCTTAGATTACACTACAGTGGAAAACAGTGTTTAGATATAAGGTATAACAAAGATGTGTACAGAATCATTGCAGTTTATGCATATGTCACTAAAAAATAAAGAGAGGAAATGTTTAAAAAACTCTTAAATTATGTAGGAGTGAATATAGAAGTAATATTAGTGGGGGATTTTAATTGTGATTTAAGGAAAAGAAGGAAAGGGGAATGATGGGAAGGTCTATGACATAATGAAAAGTGGGAAGTTGTATTTATGGGATAATAAACATTGGACTTGTACAAGAAATGAGATTAAAACAGAAATTGATTATTTTGTAATATCTGATAGTTTGAAAGTTGTAAAAGAATGAATAAAGGAAACAGTTTTTTCAGATCATGTGGCTATATGGTTAGAAGTGAAGGAAAAGGAATTATAAGGTTAAGAAAAGACATTAAAAGATTTAATGAGAAAGACTTAGAGATAGACAGGATATTGATCAGTTATGGAGGGGTCATGTAGAAATGAGAATTTTCTATGAAGATTCCTTTTTAGAATGTCAGGCTCCGAGGAGAAGGAAAAAAAAAGAAATGTAGGCAATTGAGTCAAGAAGTGTTTACAGAGGTGTTAAACAGATCGAGCTTTTATGGAAAGGAAAAAAAGCTGTATGAAATGAATCAGGAGAAGATTAAAAAATGTTATATAAACAAAGGCATTCTTACGAGGAAGAAAAGAAGTCGCTCCATATTTGAATAAGATAGTGAGAGAAAATGAGAGGGTAATAAGGGAGTTGAAATATAATGAATGAGAAAGTGTGAATACACAAGAAAAAATATATGACATAACAAAGGAGTATATAAAAAGTACATCCAGAAAGAGGGAGGTAAAAGAGACTGATATGGAAAGTTAAAAAACTGAGTAAGGAAGATAATGAGATTATGGATAAAAATGTCCATGTGGGAGAGCTTAATGACATTTTTAAAGAACGGAATATGAAAAAAGCCACAGGGGTAATGCAATTGAGTATTATTTATTATAACATGGAAGAGTGGTAAAAAGTATGTTTTGTGGAAGTAGTGAATGAATGGTTAGAAAAAGGGATAGTTAAAAAAGAGACATGTATTGGGGTTATGAAATTTATTTGGAAAAGGGGAGAAAAGGAAGATAGCAAAAATGGGAGACCTATACTACTGAAAAATACAGATTATAAAATATTTATGAGAATAATACAGAAGATATTAGGAAAGGGTGTAGACAGATTGCTTGAGTGCATGATTTTTGGAGAAAAGGGAAAGGATGTCAAGATTTATTATGCATACTAAGAGAAGTGATAGATGATATTATAAACAGGCAGAAACTAAAATGATGGTTGGAGATGTGAGTAAAGCATTCAACAGAATACAATATGATGGGTTATGGAATATGTTAAGAGATTATAATATAAGTGATAAAATAAAGGTAATTATGTCAGTCTATGAGAATAATAATATAAGAGTTATATTAAATGGGTGGTTAAGTGAAGAAATAAAAATAGAATATGGGATAAGGCAAGGATATCCGGCAAGTAGCATTTTATTTGTATTAGTTATGAATGTGATTGTTAATACAATGAATACAGAATTGAAAATGGCATTGTATATTAGAAGGAGTATATATTCCAATAATTCTTACTGATATAGTTCTAGTTACTACAAATAAGGAATGGATGGAACAGGGAATTAGAAAATTAAATGCGTATCTAAATACGCTTGGTTTATGTATTAAAAAGAAAAAAAAGGAATTTGGTTATTGGGTAATTTAAAAGGTATTCAATTTAATGATAATTATGTGAATGATAATTATCTGTTTAAGTGTTGTAGGCTACACACTCAAGTGTGATAGCCATTTCTGTGCATTTAAAGTGTTTCTTTGATTGTATCTGCTTTATTTTCTGAAAAAAGAAACAAAAAAATGCTTGTTTTCCCACCTTTCTAAGCTAGTATAGTCCAGTTTTCAGGGGATTACAAGTCGTTTTTGTGTTTAAATTATCTCTTTAACTGTTGTAGGCTACACACTCAAGTGTGATAGCCATTTCTGTGCATTTAAAGTGCATTTTTTGATTGTATTGGCTTTATTTTCTGAAAAACGCAAAAAAAAAAAAAAAAAAAAAAAAAAAACTTGTTTTCCTGCCTTTCTAACCTAGTATAGTCCAGTTTTCAGGTTAGTGCTGAATTCAGGGCTGTGTTACAAGTTTCTGTGTTTGCCCATACATTACTTGGATAGAAGGAAGTTTCTCTGTTCAACTGTGAGAGATGGGTGCTTGGAGCAGCCTATCTGTCCCTGGAGGAGTGGTTTCTGCCCAGAAATTAGTAGTTTATTGGCCATTTTGGGCTAATTTCTATCTCTTTCATTTCCCTGCTATAAAACCTGCATTTGCTGAGATTTTGTGCTTGTATACAGCTCAGCAAGCTCCTGCCTGGTGCCGTGCAGAGTTCTACAGCAGCAGAGAGACTTTGGAGTGATTAAGTATCATTTTTCTGCATTTTCTTGCTGCCTTTAGCTAATTCCGCCTAAAATGCAGATTCCTTAGAGTTTCTGTGATTTAAGAAGCTTGTTTCAGCTACATGTTGTACTTATTTTACTGCCTGCACTGTAACAAAGTCATTTTTGTGTTTAAATTACCTGTTTAACTGTTGTAGGCTATAGCCTCAAGTGTGATAATAATTCCTGTGCATTTAAAGTGTTTTTTTTTATTGTATCTGCTTTATTTTCTGAAAAAAATACTTGTTTTCCCACCTTTCTAGGCGAGTATAGTCCAGTTTTCAGGTTAGTGCTGAATTCTGGGCTGTGTTACAAGTTTCTGTGTTTGCCCATACCTGTTTCTCTGTTCACCTGTGAGAGAGGGGAGCTTTAAGCAGCCTATCTGTCCCTGGAGGAGTGGTTTCTGCCCAGAAATTAGTAGCTTATTCGTCATTTTGGGATAATTTCTATCTATTTCATTTCCCTGCTATAAAACCCGCATTTGCGCAGTTTTGCATGGCAGGCAGCACCGGTTAGCTAGGGTATAATTATTCCCGGTTCCACAAAGTCTACGCTTCAATTTTTCCCTTGGAACTAGACAAACTTTCAACTTAAGCACTCAAACCATTCACTTCTCAGTCCGGCACTTGCTCAAAACTCATAGCAAGCACTAATAAACCATAGCACTAGACCCCCCCCCTATACTGTAGAGAAGGACAAGGCTCTCTATTCGATCTTACCAGCCAATCAGTAAAACAGTTCACTGTACCTATCCAGGCATGTCCAAAGGGCAGGTTCAGGTGTGCTCTCCGGTCCAACTGGTGAATCTGGGCATTTTGAGGCAGTGTTACAAGTGACTCATGTACACAGACAACCCTCTCCTCCTACCACCAAACACTAATACATGCAAGAGATGCAATTATACAGCCAAACTGGAGGCTAAGCTCTCTCAACCCAAGACTGGACCAGGCAGTCAAGAGGAGCAGGGGGAACTACTTGCATCACACCACCAGTCTCACATAGACCTATGAAACCAGCACCGGCAGAAAATACACATAAATACACGAAAACATACTTGGAGGCTCTAAATAAAAATCTGCAAAAGCAACAGACACCTCCAAAGTAGACACCCAAGCAACCTCCACCCCCCAACACAAATCATGAAACACATACTTCACAAAACCAGTGTGCCACGCAATCACAGCCCTTAAAGAAAAATAACATACCCAACACATTAGTAATAGGTGACTCTATAGTCAGGCCCACTGACGTCGCACTCACTAGGCTGAACAAGGAGAAGGTTACTTTTAGCTGCCTGTCAGTTGCCAGAATCTGCCACATACCACAAGCACTCAGGTCACTCCAGAACAAGTACAAATATGACTCTGTCATTGTCCATGTTGGTGTGAATGACCTGAGCCGTACCTCCCTGGACTACATGAAAAAAGACATGGAAGAGCTCTCTGATCACGTAGCCCAGTCCGGTATGACCCTGACCCTTGAGTAGCATCCTGCCCTCCTCAAGAATGATACCATGGTATAAAGAAAGAATTATCAATTTCAACAACTGGCTAAGCTTCTGGTGTTATTCAAAGGGGATCCAGTGTCTGTCAGCCTGGATATGACATGCTTGACAAGCCATGCTGCTTCGCTAGAGGCGGCTTGCACGTGTCATCCTTAGGCTTTCGAATACTGGCCAAGGCTCTTGCCACCCCCATAGTGCCTTTTTTAGGCAAGGCTCAAAAGACACACCCACTGCCGTAAATAGCACAAGTAACAAAAAACTGAGGGTAATGCTGTTCAATGCCAGAAGTCTAAACCTCAAAATGCACGCACTCCTCAGTATGGAGAAAATTGATATATGTGCAGTAACAGAAACCTGGTTTAAGACTCCAGAGAGCACCCCAGCACTACCAGGCTACAACTCATACCATACATTTCGGCCACAAAACCAGGGCCGAAATACAAAAGGCGGGGGCGTATCCATATTCATCAAGGATATCCACACCTCCAGGTTAGTGGAACAGCACGATGCTTCAGAGATCATCCATGTGCAACTAACAATGGGAAAAACGGCAATTCAAATTGTAGCTTGCTACAGATCACCCACCATGTCCCAGGACCCCCATTCTGCATTTTTGGAAACACTGGGAAATATAAAGGTCCTACCAAACACCCTGATATTGGGTGATTTTAATTACCCAAACATTGACTGGGAGAAGTACTCAGTACTAATTCCTTGCCCAACATTTCCTAGAATTTATAAACTCAAATGCCCTGGATCAACTGGTCAACACCCCCACCAGAGGTGACAACATATTGGACCTGGTCATCACCAACATGGGCAACCGGTGTTCCACATCAGAGGTCAACCCCTCTCTGGTTAGATCTGATCATAAACTAATCACTCTGGATATCCACATTCCGTCCCCACCCCTGGTCAAAGAAACCACTGTGAAAAACATTTCAAAAGCAAACTTCACATTACTCAAGACCAAGGTGGAAAGTTTCTAAACCCCCATGCTAAAGGAATCCGTTGCCCAAGCTGCAAAATCCTTTACTAATGCACTCTCCGGGCACCTACAAAAATGCACGGATCATGCTATCCCAAGCAGTACCAAGACTCACTCCTCCAAGAAAAGGAAACCAGTCTGGTGGACCCCTGCCATAAACAAGCTATACAATAGAAGGAGGAAACTAGTATAGAAAAGAGTAAAATCCCAAGAAGGTAAGAAATCCCTGATCAGTATCAGCAAGAAACTACAAACCCTCATAAAATCATCCAGGGCTAGCTTCGAAAGAAAAATTGCCAAGGACTCCAAAGATAACCACAAGGTATTCTTTACCTATGTCAAGAATCTAAGTGGCAATTCTCAGATCTGCTCGGAGTTGGTGCAGAGTGGCACAAAATACACTGAACCGACTGATATTGCCAACATCCTGCCAGACAGGTTCAGTGCAAACTACACCCTCCCTCTAACCTCCCAAAAGGGCCCATAACCATACCAGAAGAATGTAGTGCCCCTGAAATCACAGACACTCAGGTTAAAACAGCCCTCTCCAAAGCCAAAAATACAGCATCAATGGGACCAGACGGTGTCCCAGGCTGTGTCCTACATGAGTTCAAAGACAAATTAACCCCTCACCTAAATGCACTGTTCAAACTCAGCCTCTCCATGGGCTACGTGCCCATAGAGTGGTGCACAGTGATGGTTATTCCGCTCCACAAAGGTGGAGCCACAACAGACCCCAGGAACTATCGCCGTATAAGCCTGACTAGCTTGGTCTGCAAGGCTATGGAGCGCATCATCATGGATCTTATTAACAGAGACATTGGGAACCTTCAAACACTGGACCCTACCCAGTTCAGCTTTGTTAAGGGCAGATCATGCCTCCTAAACCTGGTGGACTCTTTGAGACAGTTACCAAGGCTGTAGATGAGGGAAAGGTGGTCCACACAGCCTACCTAGACCTCGCAAAGGCCTTCGACACTATTCCCCATTCTGGTATTATAGACAAGCTCATCAGCCTGAACATAAACCCCTACGTCATGAGATGGGTTGCCAACTGGCTCACGGACAGAACTCACATGGTAAGAGTTATGGGAGCTAGGTCTGACTCTAAACCGGTTAAAAGTGGCATTCCCCAGGGCTCAGTCCCAGGACCCCTCCTGTTCGGCATATACTTCTCAGAGGTACAGGCAAGCACAGGAGGTCTATGGCTGACCAAGTTCACAGAAGACTGCAAACTAAGGGCTATAATTGACTCTCTGGCTGACACAGACATCCTCCAAAAGGGTCTCACTGAGACAGATACCTGGTGTCAAAACCATGGCCTCAAGTGCATAATCATCCCCTTTGTAAAAAACAAAGTACCCACAAACTACCACATAGGTGGTAGCCCCCTAAATGTGGAAGACGTAATAAGGGATCTGGAGACCCAAGTAGATAGTAATCTCTCCTTTGATAATCACATTACCAAAGTGGTTAGAAAATCCTTCTATGTGGCCCACCTAATCATAAAAGGGTTTGCATCCAGATCAAAAGAGGTCATTGTGCCCCTCTACGCATCACTCATCAGACCCATCTTAGAATACAACGCCCCATTTGAGGTGTACCTTACAAGACACCTGCAACAGCTGGAAAGACCACAGAAGTACCTCACCAAGAGGATCACTGACCTCAAACAGATGGCCTATGCAGCTCGACTGAAGACACTCCAGCTGTACTCAGTTGCATACCGCCTACTCAGAGGTGATCTATGCCTGACATGCAAGGCCATGTCCAACCCAGAATTGATGGACATGCTCCACCTAAAGAAAACAATATCCCCTTGAGCCACACGCTCTAGGGATCTAAACCTCACCACAACAATAAATAGGATATGCTGGAGGGATAGATTCCTGTCCCAGAGACTTCCCATGCTCTGGAACAGGATTCCAATCTACATTAGGCAGAGCTCCTCGCTAACACTCTTGAAAAGAAACCTTGACGAGTGGATGGGAAATAGAAAGTTTAACCCGGGGATCACTTCAATGGCTTTGCTGGACAGAGCCACAGGAAACTAATCTAAGGGGGTGGCGAAAGCCAACACAATTCCAGCTAGGCTTATAAATGCCTTCGGGCAGATAGCCTAGTACCTACCTATGAGTCACTTCAGAATGTGGAAGTTTGAAAATTTCGAATTTCATATGGCCAAGACTTCGAACATTCTGAATGGAAATCTGCATACAGTGTGGAATGGGAAATGTTCCCTTTTCTTTACTGTAGTGCAATCTCGGAGTTGGTATATTTAAATAGCGGGGAGGGGGGGAGGATTAGGACTAATTAACCATATTGTACAGGCAGCTTCTTTGAATTTTATAAAGCATTGATAGGATTAAAAGAAGAAATAGGAATTTAGTAGATGTTATGATGAAAATTAAATATAAAGATGTTTGGGAGAAAATAAGATTTGGGAAAGGATGTAATAGTGTAAATGAAGATAAAGTGTATCAGAATAAAATTCTGTTATGGAAACTGAATACAGAAAACAATGTTTTTTTAAAATATGAGTGAACACTATTATATTCACCCTTGAAAGCATTTAGATTGAAAGCATTTAGAAAATGAAAAAATATGCAATTAGAGTAGGATTTTTATGGTGTAAAAGGATTTATGAATGTAAAGACTTTGTGTGAGAGTGAGAGAATTGTGGGAACATTTTTTGAAAATAAGATATTGGAAGATGTTGAAATTGTGGAAGATATACATAGGAATATGACAGCATATGGATGTTGTGGCAACAGGAAACAAAAAAGATGAAATAAATTGATAAAAATTGTTTTATGGACTGAGAGACTGAATGGAATAAATTTAAGGGGAAATGTGTATAATCTGAAATGTTGAAAATGATACATTTCTGGTTGTGGAAAAAAGGATGGGGATATAATTAAATGATACATAATTGTATTATGTTGTAAATGTAAAAAAGTTGTAAATAATGTATATAATGTAAATAGTGTATGTGAGGTATATCCATGGTGGTGGTGCTGCGGTAGCGTTGTTGCCCCACAGTAAGACCCTGTCCGGTTCGATTATCGGCTAGAGCATCTTCTGCGTGGAGACATGCGTGAATGGGCGTACCTTCATTGAAGGTTGTGCGTCAGGGCTGGTAACTCGGCACGTAAAAATCAACTACCAATCATTAGTGGACCGGAGTTCCGCTGTGGCGACCCCTAACCAGGAAAAGCCAAAAGACACAACACAACAAGTGTATGTGAGTTATAATAAAAAAAAAAAAAAAACCCTGCTCTTTTTTATAGGTGTTTTGGGATCTTTTACATCCATGTCAGCTACCACCAAGTCAAGCAGGTGAGACTTCAGTTTAGCAAGTGGGACCTCAGTTTAACATCTCCTCTGTGGGGAGGGATGACACACTCATGAGTGTGCAGTACCCTCCAATTTTCTGTACCAATGTATTCAAAGTGTGGTGGTACAGTTATAGTTTATTTGATGAACAGGGGCTACAGGTTTTAATGTACATACCCTTAACTATCAATATTTGAATTAAGAAATCAGCAGTATAGAGTTTCTGATTCCCACCACTGGTACCCATTAAAATATAAATGTAAATTGGCTTTAAGGAAATACAGTAAACATGCACTGCTGTTTTGGGTAATGGTCAAGACCTGCTGCACCTAGATAAGCTCAACACTGACCAGATACAGATTAGAGTTATAATAATTTGTCTCCCCAGAATTTCACCCATGTCAGGTTAAGCTCAGTGGTTTTCATTGCAACTTTAGAAAAGGTAATTGGCAATGGATCAGACTTATTTTGCACACACCTACACTCGCAATATATTTACAGACTGAGGGTTAAGTAGTTATTCTACAAAACCAATTCCATCCGCACAGACTTTAAGGTGCCCTACTACTATTTAGTCCAAACCGGTGAATCAACAGCATGCTTTATCATATATCCTTAAAATTAACCAACCTTTAAATATCAAAATGTTAGCAGTTAGATCAAAGTGGTCATCATAATAAGGGTAGTTGCCTCATCATTTGATACAATGGTAAAATTTCTGAAGTCTTTAACTGATAAATAAGCCATCAGCCACAAACATTCAGAACTGATTTAATAAGTAAAACATTTCTTTTTCAGAATTATGTAAACAGTAACATACTTGCAAGAGAAATTTGAAATTAAATATTCACAAAATGACAGGTAATGGTTAGAAAAATCTGTCTAGCATATAAACTAAAAGCTATTTGCTTCTGGTTAACAGATACACTGTCCCTTACTGTTTCTGTCTGGTCAGTCCAATACACTGTCCCTTAATGTTTCTGTCTGATCAGTCCAAAATGTAACATCAGAGTCCTTACAGGAAGTAGAATTTGAGCGCTCTCTCTCTCCCTCCCAAGGGTGTGCTTCAGCAGTCAGAACTGTAGCTCCAGTGTCCTCTATAACCCTCTGAAACTGTTAGTGATTGAACTGACAGACAAGCCCTCTATTTATACATTTCCAAAGAAGACTTAACTCTAGCTTTAGTTTGAATTTAGAAGATGCCCTTCCTGAGTCTACAGTTACTTGTCCAAGGAGGAAGGGTAAGATTTAAAAAGTGACACTCCTAATAAGGATATCATCATGTGACCTAACTCAGTAACATTCAAACAGTACACTCCGCAATACTACACACATTGCACAGTTGCACAGGCAATGTTTCACAGTTCCAATGCAGATGATCTACTTTTTATGCACATTCATGCTGAGAGACAATTAACATTCTCTCAGTTTATCACACTCTTCCCCACAGTCTGTATAGGTCAAACTATGCCAGTAGGGCAGTCAGTGATTGGATACATTTTTGAAACATGTACAGTTTCACACAGGGTCAGCTATCACACACAATACATGTAGTACATGTACTACCTGCATTATGTGCAAATGTTCTTTATTTATATAAGAAACTTGAATTACAACCTTCACAAGCAGAGACCTGCTGGCCTACTTACATCACTAAAGTAATTATAATGTCTGTTTTAGTATCTAGCAAAGTCTTGTCTGGAACATGTGGTTACAATCTTATAAACAGTTGTTGCAAATGTAAATATGTAAGTGCCTAGTAGTGTCCCCTTCTTATAAGACAGATTCCTTTCCTCATTACATTGAGAGGTGCCTTGTTGGATCCAGTTTTTCATAGGAAGTAACTAGGCTAATGGTCCAAGGGTCCTTACAAGCCTAGCCAAGTTCTATCCTTATTCCATGATCAGCACTAATTGCCCCTGTCCATGAGGGACACAGGTGGAACCCCCAGGGTGAATTTATGGTTACTCATCCAGTTGTCCAGATTGTGTTTGAAGATGGCCAATGAGGTGCTCTGTTTGACACAAAGTGGGACTCCATTCCAAAGCTGTGGTAACCTCTGAGAGACAAATCTGTCTCTCCAGCAGGTTCTATTAATGTCACATACCAGGTTAAGGTCTTTGAAGTGAGTAACCCATGTACAATATGACCTGCGGATATGCAGCATTTCCAGTAAATCAAGGTCAAAGATTGCCTTATATGCAAGGCATAGATCACCTCTGAGTAGTCTGTATGAAACAGAATGAAGTGACAGTGATTTCAGACAATCCACGTAGAACAGATGCTGAAGAACTTGAATTTTCCTTGTGAGGAATCTTTGTGGACTCTCCAATTGCTGCAGGTGCTTGGAAGGGTACATATCAAAAGGGGAGTTGTAATAAGTTATTGGCCTGATAAGGGAAAAGTACAGAGAGGTTCTAACTTATTTTTTTCTGGATGCAATACCCTTACTTATGAGATGAGCAATACAGAATGCCCTTCTTACCTCAGTGGAGACATGATGATCAAAGGTAAGGTTGTTGTCAACCTGTGGGTCCAAGTCTCTCACCACTGAGTGTGTACTTAGGATGTTGGTACTGATGTGGTAGATAGCAGGAACACTGTATTTATTGGAAGGGATGATAATATATTTTTGCACTGAGATTAAGGCCATGACTTTGGCACCAATCGTTTGTTTGTGTAAGACCCTCTTGTAGGAACTGACATTGTTTGGAGATTCTATGACCCCTCCCAGTTTGCAGTCATCAGCAAACTTTGTCAGCCACAGACCTTTAGTCTTAACTTGTACTTCACAGAAATAGATTCTTAACAGTAGAGATCCTAGGACTGATCCCTGTGGAACACCACAGGTTACAGGTTTAATGTTGATGGTGGATTCCCCTGTTTTGACTGTATAGGTTCTATTAGTGAGCCAGTTAGTGACCCATCTAATGATGAAAGGGCAAGTGAGTTAGAGCACGAGTAATTTACCCAGTCAAATGATGAGTAGTTAGTCACCCAGAACCAGGGTGTTTGGATGTATCTTGATAAACTCAATTAGATATAAATAGGAAGAGTGGGTGTCCTGATTCTTGGAGGGGATCCTGTAGCTGGCAATGACTTGACTAGGTGTCCTACCAACAGTGAATTGTACCTGAAGTATCTCCGGGGAATCATACTGTTTAACCAGTCTGGAGGTGTATTTATCTTTAATGAATATCGATACACCGCCTCCTTTAGTTTTCATGCCCTCAGTTTGTGGTCTGAACATGTAGAAGGAGGTATGGCCCAGTATGGTTGGGATGCTCTCCACAGCCTTGAACCAGGTCTCCGTGACTGCACAAATGTCTAAGTCTTCCAAGGTGTGGACTGCTTCCAGAGTGTGCAGTTTCATGTGGGTGGCAAGAGCCTTAGCCCGTAGCAGAAATCCCAGGGCTGGCAGATGAAAACCATCTTTGGCAAAGCATCGAGGTCTGTCGATCATGTCATCCCAGGCTGACAGATATTGTATCACCTTAGAATGACATCAGAAACTAAGCCAATTATTGAAGTCAGTCATTTTCTGTTTCTAATGAGGCATCATCCTAGGTGAAGGTAAAATGCTGCTTAAGGCTAGGGACATAACTGCCTGAAACATATAGTCTGAGAGCTCAGTCATGTCTCTCTTCATGTAGTCCAGGGAGGTATGTCTCAAGTCATTCACACCAGCATGAACTATGACAGAGTCATAACAGTACCTGTTTTTGAGAGACTTGAGTGCATGCATGATATGGCGGATCCTGGCACCTGACAGACAGCTGATCGTGACCTTTCACACTAAATGTAATGTATTATGTAGTTATTCAGTGTGCTGTTTAAGCACCCAATTGCAAAATATAATGCAGATATAGTGGCATAGGGTGTACAGTGGTACAGAGGATAAGATAACACCGTCACCTCACAGCAAAATGTTCAGTTCTTGGTATGTGTCTTCTCTATACAGTCTGCATATCTTTCATGTGTCTGTGTGGCTTTTTCCTGAATATTCCACTTTACATCCACCTCCCAAAAACATGGTAAGTGGATTTGCAGTCTTCCAAACTGCAGCATAGGTGTGCATGTACTATATGAGTGAGCAGATGCACACTGCAGTAAGCCAGTGTGCTATTCAGAATGAACTTCAAAGCCTTATGCCCCCCATTTGTTGGAATAGGCTCCTATATTGCCACAGTCATATAAAAGATGAAACAGGTTATCAGAAAATAGATGGATGAATGGATATAGTGACATTTAATATCGCATTTTCTACTACATCTTCCTCTTTTAGATAACTCTGCAACCTAAGAGGTTTTTTATGGTAAGGATTATAATTAAATTTAACTAACAATAGTAAAACATATGATGTCCCTCATTGGATCACTGTTGCAGCACCCCAAACTGATGGGTTATCCTGTCAAGGAAGCGTGATGTCTGGCCAGTGTAACAAAGATAAACCTTCTGGCCACTCCATGTAGCCAATGTATGACCTGGGCCTGTGGGTAAAGGGGTACATAAGTGGAAGTAAAAAACATAGATTATCTTGCCATCGGTCTGAAAGCAGGATACTTGTTCTTGTCAGTCTGAACACTGCTTTGTCTTTGCTGTTACCACTGCCTATTCTTACTCAGCAAAGTACCCCATTGGGGAACCTTATTTTTCTTGCCTTAATTACAAGTGATTTGTTAATGTCAGCTAAGAGGGGAGAATTGTGATTGTGGTAAGCGGATACCTTATAAAGACCTCCACTGCCAGTGTTTGTTTTGTCTAGAAACTGAACACCATTACAAAAATTGTAAAATCTGCTAGTCATTCATTCCTAAAACCCTACAAATGAGACTTTGCTCTTTAAATGCCTATTTAGAGTCCCAGTGTTTTAAGCGCCTTACTCAAAGTAAGATGGTGGAACCCTCAGCCTTGGACATTCTGCTCATACCCAAAAAGAAGTTCAAGGAGACTAGACCTGAAATTTCAACTGCCCAGTTTAATTTGGATGTTCCCATTGAAATGCAGCAGGAATCCGCAGAATATCCAGCTCCTTCACAAATTCCTGTTACTGCAACCATGTCAGAGGCTGGTATGGTGCCTGTTACCCATACATCCAAAGAGACTGAGACTACTGTGAGTGTAGAGAAAGGGAAACATAGAGTGATTATTTTTGGAGGACCACAGGGCATTCCTCAGATCTTGGTTATGGAAGAGGTTCCTCTCACTTTACTTGAGGTATGTCAGGGTTGGGAAACATTGCTCTTTGTTAGAGCACATGTCATGCCTCAGAAAAAGAAACAAAAAAAAAATAAAAGCAAACAAAAAAAAAAATACTAAGCATGTTTCTCCATCTTGGACAAAAGAAATAGCTGGAATTCTTTCCTTGTCACTCCCACACTGGCCCCTCCTCCCCTGAAAATACAACACGAGTCTTCATTTGAAGAGGAATCTGATTCGGATGAGGATTCCTAGCTTACTAATCTCAGATTCATTCTCCTAGACAACTTACTTCAGTCAATGAAGGTACCCTGTTCCCATTTTTCCCCATCGAAAATTTTCTTTTAGAGTAAACTGTTACTAGGATGACGCCATATGTTGAATGCTAATCCAGACAAGTCACTGATGTGCAAAAAAGATGTTGACTTACTTGAGGTAGGAGCTCTAAGTCTAGCCTTGCCCCCCCCCCCCCAGTCTTAGAGGCCTTTCTAGATCCTTTTGCATCCACTTCTTCTTCTCCTAACTACCAACCTCTAGCAGCCAAAAAGACTGGTAGATTTTGCAGGGTACCTGAAGATATAGGTTCATACTAGGCTATCTGCCCTAGGGCATTTATAAGCCTAGCCAGAGTGTGTTTGGCTTTCGCCACCCATTTTAAATTAATTTTGGTATGCCCTTTTTCGAGGTTAGTATACTGTGCCTCTGTCTAACAGTGACACAGAAGTGATACCCGGGGTAAACCTACGATCTCCCATCCACTCATCAAGATTCCTCTTGAAGAGAGTCAATGAGGGACTCTGCCTAACCTGGACTGGGATTTTATTCCAGAGTGAAGGGAGCCTCTGGGTTATGAATCTGTCCCTCCAGCATGTCCTATTTATTTCAGTGCTGAGGTTATTTTCTGAGGTGCAGCATATGAAGTTTCTGTATTAAAAAAAAAAAACAAAAAAAAAAACATATACCAGATCCTTCAGTCTTTTTTATCTCATCTGATACACCCACTAAACTTTTAACTGCAGCTAATTAGTTGCCTTCAAGTAGATATAGTAGGCTATGGGCAATTTGATAACAAGGTGTACACTTCTGTCACCTTAGCTTTTAGGGCCTTAAATTATCAGATGACAAAATATCTTCTGTCTCTTCTAGGGGAAATTAAGTAATATTGTTAATTGGGAGGATTTCGAGCATGTGGCACATGTGGTTCCCATGCTCAATCAGTCAGCACAAGTAGCTAGACATTCTACTTAATGTCTGGGTACTTGAATTGCCTGATTAAGCATATGGCACAGATGGTTCCCATGCTCAATCGGGGAACACAAGAAGCCAGACATTCTACTAAATGTAGTTATTATGCTGCAGAGGCTTCCTCCAGAGCTGCAGCTACTGGCTCTGCCACATATAGAGTTACTTGACTTCACCTCAATCCTTCCCACAGGATACCAAGGTCAAGTTATTAAATTCTCTCCTTTATATGGACTTTTTGTTTGGTTGTATTGCAGATGAGCTTTTCAAATCTGTGCAAGAGAAGGAAAGATTATGCAGGATTTCATAAAGATTTTTCTCACTTAATTTCCTAGATACAAAATTAATTACCCTTCTAAACCTTGTTCTGTTGTACGCAAAAATCAAAACAGAAAGGCAGAAAACATGCCAGGAAAAGATTTCTAGACAATACTCCTCCAGAGATCCCAAAACTGCAAAAATCCCCTTTTCAGATAAGTCATCCTCAGCTTGACAGCCTTCTGCCCCTTCCCCAGTCCGAAACCAACTTTTCCAAAGACTTATTTTTTTCCATCCCAGCTTGGGAATTTATCATAGACAAATGGGTCTTGTTCATCATAGAAAAAGGTTACAAAATATCCTGGAGGGAGCACCCCTCATTTAAGGGAATCTCTCCATTACTACACAACTATGATCACCTCCTCCCACACCTCATTCAGGATATTTCATCAATGGGGACCACAAAACATACACCACTCCTATACCTGGGAAAAGGTTTTTATTCAAGACTCTTCCCAGTTCTCTAGGGAGGAAAGTATTTCAAGACCAAAAGACCAGTACTGGACTTGTCTTAACTCAGCACTTTTCTGAAAGTACTATCGTTCAAGATGCTTTCACTATAAATTCTGCTTCCTTTTATTCTCCCTCAAGCTGTTGTAGTCTTCCTGTACTTAAGGGATGCATACTTGCACATCCCTATCCACTCTTCTTGAAGAACATTCCTCACTATCAGTTCTTTGCTTTATCCTTCAATATATTCACCTCTCTACCAGGCTCTTTACAAAGTGCTTCCCACCAGCCTTTGCCTTTTGCAGAAAACAGGGAATACAGATATTGCCATACTTGAAATGTTCTCATCCAGGTCTCCTTCCAAGACTCTCTTCATCTGAATCTCAGTTACACTGTCTTGCTCCTGGAAAAGCTAGGTTTCACCCTCAACTTCAAGAAGGCTTTTCTGACTCCCTCACAAGATCTGGTCTTCATAGGTTATAGGCTTAATACTTCTTCTATGACTACCTTCTTCCTCAAAGAGAAAGTTCTATCCACAACCAGCTACTTCCTCCCTGGTCCCCATGGAATCCACCTTAGTAACAGAAATCCTTAGCACTCTGGGCTGTATGGCAGCTACTATTCCCATGGTGCCAGTCACAAGACTACACATGAGAAAGATCCAGTGGTACTTAAAATCCCTTTGGTCTCAACACTGCCATCCTCTGGACTTCCAAATCCCTCTTGCCCTTTCTGAAGAAAGAGTTGCAGTGGTGGATCTCCCAAATTCTTCTCAATCCAGGCCTGCCTTTGTGCCCTCCTATACCCACACTGGGCATCCACACATGTTTCTGATCTGACTTGAGATGGTTGCGTGAGTCAAACGAGCATTCCAGGTCAGTGGTTACCCAGGGAGATAAGGGGTACACATCTTTGTCAAGGAAATGGAGGCCCTTATTCGAGCACTTCAAGTGTTTAGTCACATATAGAACCCAGGGCCACTCAGGATTTATACAGGCAACACCACAGTCATGTCATACATTAACAAGCAAAGGTTCATACCAGCTTTGCAGTCTAACTCTAATGGTATAGGACTATGCAGTACAGGCAAATCTGTCCCAGCAAGCTGTTTACATTCTGTCAGAAGACAATGATCTCACAGACTCACTCAGCAGATCAGAGGAAGACTCTCATGAATGGATGCTGAACAGAGAGGTCTTTTTGGATAAAGTCTACAAATGGGGTGTTCCTCAAATAGATCTGTTTGCCTCCTCAAAGAACAGACAGCTTCAGCTGTTCTGCTCCAGGACCTCTTGCCCTCAGACCTAGAGAATGGACGCTTTGGCTGGGGGGAGAATGTCCCTCTATGCCTACCCCACTTAAACCTAAAGGTCCTCTAGGAGATCCAAAGGGACAAACCAAACCTCTTGTTAGTGACTCCCTTTTGACCCAAGCTACATTGATTCCACCTTCTTCTCCACTTAGTTAGAGGCCATCACTACATGTTATCTTACAAAGTGGACTTGCTCACATAGAAAAAGGGAACCCTACTACCACCCCCCCCCATCCTGCAGGCTTTGAACCTGACACTTTGGATGATAGAATTTTAATACCTTTCAGACACTGACCTTCAGAGGATGTAATACAGGTGCTCCAAAAGGCAAGAAACGTACCACTAGAAAATCCTACATCTCCAATTGGAAGAGATTTTTCTAAATGGTGTCTCAAGAAGAATTATGAGCAGAGATTCCTCTTATCCTATCTTACTTATGCTGTTGTTGTGTCTTTCGGCTTTTCATGGTTAGGGGTCGCCACAGCGGAACTCTGGTCTGCTAATGATTGGCAGTGGATTTTTACGTGCCGAGTTGCCAGCCCTGACACACAACCTTCAACGAAGGTACGCCCATTCACGCATGTCTCCACACAGAAGACGCTCTAGCTGAGAATCGAACAGGACAACGTCTTACTGTGAGGCGACAACGCTACTGCAGCACCACCACCGCAGTATCCTATATTACTTATGTGAGTTACTTAAAAATGGGCTAGCCTTTTTCCGTCAAGGCACATCCATCTGCTGTTTCTCCCTACATGCCTTTAGACCCTCTTTTACTTTCCAGGTTCACAGTCAAACACTTTTTTCAAAGAATTCCCGCATCTAAACCCCATCAGGAGGGTAGCTCTTTCCTCCTTGGGATCTAAATTTTGTCCTGAACAAAACTTACTTTGGCTCCTTTTGAACTGTTAGCCACTTTCCCATTGAAATTCTGTGCATGGAAAATGGCCTTATTAGTTGCTGTTACATCTTCCAGAAGAGTTTCTGAGCTTCAGGCCCTTATGGTCATTAACTCTTTTCCTTATCTTTCATAAGGATTGGGTTTCTTGAAGGGCTAACCCTTCTTTTATGCCTAAGGTAGTAAATGAATTGTCTGCCACCAGACTATCCATTTAGCTGCTTTCTTCCCTAATTTGAGAGACTCCTCCACTCCTTGAATGTGGACAGGCAGCTGTGATTCTACTTGGACAAAACAAAAGCTTCCAGGTAGACAGAACAGCTTTTATCTTCATTCAGAAAAGTAGGCTGGGTAAATTACAGCTGTGTAAACTTACCATAACAGTAGATGCTTGAATGATCACTGCTGCAGGAGCCTTAGCTGTATGGGTTATAGACTGCCAAGGATACAACAGCCAGCTTCCAAAGCTTCAGGGCACCTTCAACCCACCAAAATTGTCTGGCAGTCGAGCTGAGCTGACTAAAAGACACGTTTGGGTGCTAAACCCTTTAGAGCTTTCCTGCCAACAGAGAGGAGTCTGAGCCTTAAAAGGACAATGTTAGTAAGAACAAAAAAATAACCACACCCTGGCATAAACAACATACCAGAAAATAAGGGGTGGGATGGAGGGAGGGAGCAGCTACTGCAGCAGTGATCAGTCGAACATCTACTGTCATAAGTTTACCTACATAATTGTACTATATTCATCATATTGATCACTGCTGCAGTAGCCTTAGCTATATGGGTAGATTATCTTAGCTTACTACATTTGGGAAGTGGAAGGGAAGAGTCCAGAAGCTCCTAGAGATTCATCCTTACAAAGCCTAATCCTGACCTAGAGAAGGAATAAGGCTTATAGTGCTTTGTAAAGGTATGCAGAGAGAACCAAGCTGCAACTTCTAGAATACTTCTAGAAACCAACCCTTTCCAAAAAGCTTCAGATGAAGCAAGACCTTGATAGAGTGGGCCTTGGCCCTACCCTGGAATAGTTTTCCTGTGATGCATATAACAAAAGGTAATAGCCCTAGACAACCATTTCGAAATGGTCTGTTTTGGTACATGTTGGCCCTTATTTTTACCTTCACTAGAAATGAACAATTAATCCAAAGATCTGAAAGATTTATTTCTGTCAAGATAGTACCTGAATTGGCTGTGGATATCCTAGGTATGCAGTATCCTTTCTCCCTCATTTCTGGGTTCAGGAAATAAAATAGGCAGATGAATAGTTTATCGTCAAGTTGGATACCACTTTGGGCATAAAAGCAGGCTTAGTTGTCAAAGAAACCCTGCCCTGTGGAACATGAGATGGGGTTGACTCATAAGATCTTGCAACTCAGATAACACTCTTGGAGAGGCCAGAGGAATCAGTAAAACCATTTTACATGTTAAGAACCTCAAGTCACCTAGGTTAGCTGGTTCAAATGGAACAAGTGATAGCTTCTCTAATACAAAATAAACATCCTAAAGTGGGGCTACAGATTTTCTTGGAGGTCATTTATGTAAAACCGCTTTCAAGAACATTTTGTCATGAGAATGTGTTGAAATAGGAGGGTCCATGGGCAGACATGCTGAAATGGTTGATAAATGATCCTTGATAAGTGGAGTAAGAAAGGCTGTAGGATAGTTACTCATACAAATATTGCAAAACCAGACAACTACTCCTGAATGGATGCTGGTTATGTTGTTGGCACCAAATAGAAAACTTTTTTTTTTTCCATTTTCTAATATCTGTGTTTCTAGTAGCACACTTTACAACCTCCATTAGTATCTGCTGCATGGCCTCAGTAAACATGTGCCTACAGGGAATTAAGACCCTGTCATCCAGGCAAACAAACCTGTTCTTGTGTGATTAGATCCACTTTGTGAGGAAGGTTATAGTAATTGCCCTTGGCCATTTACAAAACAAGGGAAAACCACTGTTGCCTGGATCAGAAGGGAGTTACTACAATGATCTTGGGAGATTCCTTCTGAATTTTCAGAAGTACCCTGGATATTAGTTGAATGAGTGGAAAAGCATACAGGAACATTCCTGTCCAAGGAAAGGAAAAGGCACCTGTCTCCCAGGCCTTCTTGCATGAAGTCCTGGAGCAGAGTCTTGCCAGCTGATTGTTCAGAGAGAAGGCAAATAGATCTGCTTGAGGAACACCCCACTGATGGATCAAATCTTGGAAGACCCCTTGATCTAGTTTCCTTTCATGAGGGTCTACCCTTGTCATGCCCAACCTGTCTGCCACACAATGTGGAATGGACAATGCCTGTAGATTAAGACTGCGTTGTGAAGCTATATCCCAAGCTATAACATGGCTAGTCTTCAGAGGGGGTACGACCTGGCTCCCCCTTGTTTGTTGATGTGCCACATGACTGTGGTATTGTCTGTAACAACAGGAAGAGATCCTTGGGTTTCAAAGATGATTCAGAAAGTTGAATGCCTTGATCAAGGCAAACATCTCTTTTATATTCATGTGCTTGCATCTGTCCTTGGCATCCCACACACCTTATATTTTTGTCCCTCCTAAAACTGCCCCCCCCCCCCCAAGCAAAGTCTGAGGCATCTGTGTTGACTGACTGCTTTGGAACAGAGAGGGAGAAAGGGAGATCTGGATTTAGGGATATTTCTGTCTCCAGCAAGTGATTTCCCTTCTGACAAAACTCAGCACTGGGATCTGAATAGGCAGGGGGTGTTGATGCTGGGACCAAACAGACTTCAGATACCACTGTATCTTTTTCATATGGAGTTTTGCCAGGGGTATCATGAGTCTCACAGAAGCCATGAGAACCAAAATCCTCATGTACTCCCTTGGAGTCACCAAAACTGAGTAGAACACCCAAGAAATAGATCTAGGTATACAGTAGATCTATTTTTTTCAAGTGGAAGAAATGTTATTTGAACTGTGGTGTCTAGTTGACATACTAGAAACAAAATCCCATGAGAAGGAATCAAGAAATACTTTTGAATGTTCTCTTGGAATCCAAGCTTATGGAAGAGATCTCTCACCCAACAGAGAGATTCCTGACACATTGAAAAAGACTCTGCAAAGAAAAGCAAGTCATCTAAATATGGAAAATAAAAAGGTATGTACTCACAATAATGTTCCATCTGTGTTGTCCATTTTCATTCTTCCTTAACTGATGGGTTTGGATCTGAGACTCGGATCTGACTCTCCTACTTCATCCAGATAACTGGCTCCTAGAACTCTCATGCTCTTCCTTTTCCCATAATGCCCCTCCAAACTAATGTACCTCAGATCGAGTTTGCTGCCCCTAGATAAACGGGCAACCAATAACAGAACAAAATAGAGGTAGAATAGGAAAAGGGAAGCTGGAGCTCAAGAAAGGAGCAGAAGTTCCTACACAACTCTTACATATCTCAGAAGCACAGAAGGAGGGGGCAGGTTGGTGGGAAGGTGAGGAAGAATATAAATGGACAACATGGATGGAACATTATGGTGAGTATATAACGTTTTAATCTGATATCATTTTCATTATTTCCTCAACTGATAGGGCAGAGTCCCCAGCTACTACAGCCCTGGAGGCCCCTAAGGAAAGATATTCCAGAGCACTGCTGAGCCAAAAACTGCTGTGCTCATAGAAGTCGGATCCACAAATCCAGCTTATGGACTTTGGAAGTGTGATGATTGGCCAAGCTGCAGCTGCACAAATGCTTTCTAAAGATGCTCTGGAGCAAAAAGCTGAAGAGACCACCACAGATCTCATGGAATGGGCCATAGGAGGTTTTGGTATAGATAAACCCAGTTTACCATAGAAAAAGGTATACAACCAGTCAACCACCTGGCCAGTGCAACTTTAGATACTGGATTTTCTAGTCTGGTAGGAGAAAAGGAAACAACTGATCTGATTTCTTAAGTTCCTTGGTTCTGTGAAGGTAGAAATTATGTTGGCTATGCACATCCAATGCTCTCCTTTTTTTGAAACATTTGGAAAGAAAACTGGGAGATAAATGAACTGGTTAATATTTGATTCAGAAACTACATTATGTAAAAAGAAAGGAGTAGTTCTCGGACACTGTGCTTATGAAACATGACATAAGGAGGCTTTGAAAACAGATCCTGGAGTTCAGATACTCTTCTGGCTGACATAATTGCCATTCGAAAAAAGGTTTTCCAAGATAAAAAATTTAGGTCAGCTTAGACTGAAGATTCAAATGGAGATCACGTTAAAGTCTGAAGCATTATATTTAAATCCTAAGGAGAAGTAGGATCTTTTAATGGAGGTCTAAGTAAAAAAGCTTCTTTGAGAAGAGCCTTGCATAATCTAGAAGAGGCTATCCAGAAGAGGCTAGTGTAGAGCTGTGTTTCACCTATGTGGAAGTTATAAATGGCAACCAACTGAACTTTAATAGCTGAAAAACTAGCTCCTTCATTAAATACTGAAGCCAAAACTTTTGAGGATGACTGGTACAGGTGCTGAAAAAGGGTCCAGATCTTTGCTAAGGGTGTAGAAAACTTATTCATTTACTCTCTTAAATCTTTCTAATAGAAGCTTTATGAGAAGATAGGAAAATATGATGGAGCAGGAAAGACGACTTAGACTGTCTAACAGTTAGCGGAACTGGAGAAACCATGTGGTTAGTTTGAGGCCTGTTATGTCTGGGTGAGTCATGCCTGTCAGGAATGATAGGAGGTCTGGAGATGGATCCAGAATCCCTGGAGAATGTAGAAGGTGAGGCCAGAGGAATAGGAACAAAACCTGATGAGGCCAAAATGGGGCAATGAGGATAATCGTGGTCTTCAACTGAAGTGCTTTGTGAAGACATTTGGAAAGTAGAGGTAAGGGTGAAAAAGCATACAGGAGTCCAGAGGGCCAGCCATGGGCTAGAGCATCTCTTGGTGACTCCCTGATGGAGGGATCAGGGCAAAAAACCTGCTGCACTTGTTGAGGGAAGAAGCAAATAGATTGTAGCATGGTTGGCTCCACTGATGGAAAATTATCTCTGTCACATTTACATTGAGAGATCACTTGTTAGACATCAGAATGGACCTGCTTAGCTTGTCCACAATCACGTTGGATTTCCTGGGATGTGTGTTGCTACTAGGAAGCTATTGGAAGAGATCGCTCATTGCCAAACTTTTCAACAAAAAGGATAAGATCTGCTTCCCCTTTGTTGATGTACCAGACTACTGACATCTTGTCCATCTGAATAACAACTGTCCCTAAAGGGAGAGCATCTGGAAAAGGCTGCAACGCTAGCAGGAAAGCCCTCATCTCCAGGACACTGCCTCTTTGGGGGACCACATGCCTTGGGCTGCCTTTCCCAAGTAGTGCCCCCCCCCCCCACCTGAGCTGGGAAGCATCTGTGGTCACAGTGGCCTTGGGAAGGGGAAGAGCAAAGGGACAGTCTTTGCATAGTTGGTTTGAATGAATCTACCATAGGACATATATATTCCATGCTTGAGTAATCCTGATTAGCATGGATAGTGGATGTTGGAGAATGGACCATTGCATTAACAGAGTCCAGTGAAGTATCCTCATATGGAATCTGGCTAATGGAGCTGAGGTGATAGCTGCTACTATGGAACCCAAAGCCTCTAGGATCAGATGGACTGGAAGAGATGATCTCTGGATCACTTTCTTTACTTGGGACTATAGAGTGTTTCTTCGAGTAGAGAGGAGAGAAGCTATCTGACTGTGTCCAAATGTGCCCCTATAAACTCCAGACTCTGTGTTAGGGTGAAATGAGATTTATTGTAACTGACTGTGATTTCCAGATGAAAACACAACTGGAGTAAATAGTCCCTTAACTGTATTAGTTGATGCCTGGTTGGGGCTGTAAGGAGAGCATCCCGGAGGCTGTGGTGAGACCAAAGGACAATGATCTCAACTGATAATGACCGGCTCCCAGCCAGAAGAGGAGGTAAGTTCTGGAAAGCCTGCTCATTTTGATGTGATAGTACGCATCCTGAAGATCAATCAAGCACATCCAATCATCCTTTTACAGCAGGAGCAAAATGGACTGAACCCTGACCATCTGAAATTTGTGTACCGAATAAACTGATTTAACTTGCTGAAATCCAAAATTGGTCTCAAGTCCCCTGTCTTTTTTGGCACTAAGAAGAATACTGACTAAGTTCCAGATCCTCTCTGGTCTGGGAGAACCTCTTGGAGGACTCTTTTTCTAGCAGTTTCTTTTATTTCTGGAGATGCTGCTTTCCTCTAACTGTGTGGAACACTGGGGATTTTTTTTTGAACTGTGGGGGAGGCTAGGGAAAATGGTATGGCATAACTTCTGGATATAATCCTCTGCACTGACAAATCTTTTGTGATGGCTAGCCAGGATGTCTGATGCAGGGAAATGTGACCTCTGACTGCCTCCAGAGAGGGACAGTCTGGCCTGTTTTCCGGAGCACTGATAAGGCCTATCTGAGAAAAAAATCTCTAGATCTCTGGTTGTGTGGACCACCTCTGCCATGAGGCTGGTATCCTCCATTTGAGTTCCCACCTCTGCCCCCGGGGGACTATCTCCACGTGAATCCTGGAAAGGAGACTGGGACTTTCTAAATCACATCTTTCTGACACCTCATTGGTTTCTAGAGAAGGACCTTTGAGATGTAAAAAAAAAAAAAAAGTACACCCATGGCAGACAGGGTCTTTCCCTCCTGTTCATACCTGGAGAGTGGGTCATTAACGGTGAGGCCAAAAAGAGAAGATCCGTCAAAGGGCACATTGACAAAAGAAGACTTAAATGGTTCCACAAAGTCACACAAGCACATCTAAGCACGTCTCCTGATGGCTATGTCTGAACCTGCCACTCGTGAGGTGCCTTCCACAGCATGGAAGATCAATCTCATGGATGCATTTCCGATAGATAGAAGGGTGGCCAGTTGTGAGGAGATTCTGTTCTCATCCCCTGAGGATATGGACCTGGAAAAAAAATCTGATAAGCTCCTTGATCAAATCCCTTTGTAGTCAGGTAAAATGTGCAAAGTAATTCAGTGACCTAAGAGCAAACGTGGCCGAGTTCTAAATGCACTTCTGAAATCTGTCCAATGCCCTAGACTCCCTATTAGGTGGATGGACAGAGGAACTCTGCTCTTAGTTCCTTTATTGTAGCTGCAGCAACAACCATGGCATCAACAGGAACTCCCTTGCTTGAATGTGCATGGGGGCAAGAATCTTACCTGGTCTCTTAGGAATTGGCTGAACAGTGTCCATCTCCTTCCATGGCCACCAAGAGCTAAGTCAATGAGCTCATTGGCTGGGGGGTTACCGAAGAAGTAGATGGGTCAGACCCAAAAGCCGCCAGGAACACCAGTTCCTCTTGTGAGGTTGTATTGTAAGACCAAATACATCTTTGTTTTGAAAGTTCCAGGATATCTCCAAAAGAGAAGTCGTCAGGTGGTGATCGGGGGGGGACTCTTTCCCCTCATCAAAATTGGCATCTTCTGCAAGAGATTCCTGAGAGGAATCTAAGTGCCTCCTTTTGCATGTCCTCTTGCAAAGGACTTCCTCAGTGGGTGTTTGGGCAAGTGTCAGAAGAGATAATGCCTTAATAGGCTGACTGGAGGCTTGCTCAGGTTGGTTGACCTCGAAACAGAAGTTAATGGCTCCAAGACTGAAATCTCTCAGATCACTGGCTCCCATAACCCCATCAGCACTCCACCTTAGGAAGGGGTTAGACCTGAGCTATCCAGTGCCAAGGCTCTGAGGGGAAGAGATGGCTCCTCAGTTTACTCTAAGCCCATGGATCCGGCACCACTTTGGCTCTGAGAGTCCTCTGGGTCTGAAACACTCAGAAAAACCATCAGAGTCAAAGAACAGGCATTCTTCAGATCCAAAGTAGATAACCCCAGGGATCTAGGATACAACAGCTCTGAAACAGAAGAACAGATCAGAGAAGGTGATGCCAAAGAAGAAGTGGATAGTCATTGGATCTCAAGCCCAGAAGGGGGTGGAGATGGAAGAATCCCCATCTGTATCTATTGTCTGAGGGACGTCCTCATCATCCTAGCCATGTCTGCTTCTGAAAGGCTTTTAGAGGATCGAAGAGAGGATGCAGTGGAAGGAGACCTAGAATAATTAAAATAAAAATAAAGTGACTCTTATAGGAATGGAGAGGGGAGCCTGGATGAAATAGGATCCCATGGAAAAGGAAGGGGTATGGATCCTTGGTGATTTAGAACTTCAAGCAGTCGGATCTGAGACCGACGTATCTGACTTTTTTAGGATCTTGGCAGAGGGCTCAATTGAGGGAGCCAAAGTTGAAGGACGATCTGGAGACCTTTTCTAGGAACTTTGTAGAAGGGTTTTGAGCTCCAGCCACTAAGGAGGAAGATTTGGAAGGCAAGAGACCCTGCAGAATTAACTTGTTCTTATGGTCAATTAAAGCCCTAGTATTGAAACCATAGCAAATATCACAGTCTATGTCAAGGTGGGCCAGACCCAAGCAATAAACACATTCCCTGTGGGCATCAGAATATGGGATCTTATGCCCACAGGATATACACTTTTTAAACTCAGAAGGTTTCGCTAACATCTTATAAACACCATCAACAACAGGTCAATACAAATTCTTAAACAAAAAGGCCGAGAAGAAATGGGTGACACTTATCTATAATAACAGGCAAACAAAAATCCTTATTACTATTTTTTTTGTTGTTGCTGTTTATGAAAGAGAAAGGGGATAGAAGGGAGAAACTACCAACAATGGTAGGAACGATACTCAAGGGAGTATGAAGGAATACCAAAAATGGTAACTGAAGAAATATAGCAAATGGTAACTTAGCAGCAAAAGATTAGTAAAGATGCTAAAACAGTAAGTTATGAGAGGGAGGAAGAAGAAAGACAAAATACTAGAATTTTTAGCAACTCACAAATACCACTGGAAGGAAAGAATCTGAAGATTTTATCAAAATCGCTCGAGAGCTAGGAATCTACAACTGATATCTAATGGTGGCAAATGAAATCTGAAGTATGTTAGGTTGGAGGGGCATTATGGGTAAAGGGGGAGAGTTTGAGAGTTCTAGAATCAGTGATCTAGAAGAAGTGGCCAAGTCAGATCCAAGTCTCGGATCTGAAGCCATCAGTTGAGGAATGAATGAAAATGACATCATCAGATATGTGGATACCCTGTAGCCTGCAATGAGCTATAACTGGAACTACACTCTTGGCGAATGGATAGTCAAACGAATAAGGCAGAGGACTGATAATGTGATCCAGACATACAAAACCTTAAGTAATGCCTGAAGTCTGGATAAATACGAAGGTGATGATAAGCATCTTATAAATCTTATGTTGCCAGCTGACTCACAGACAGGACTCAAGAAGTCAATATTGGTGAAACCATCTCCACTAACAGACTGGTCACCAGAGGGGTACCTCCGGGCTCTGTGCTGGAAATGCTCCTTTTTGCATTTACTTCTTGGAGGCAAAGGCTAATGTCAAGGGCCTTTGGCTGATCAAATTCGCAGATGACTGCAAACTAGGAGCTATCATAGATTCCCCCCATGTCACAAACATCTTACAAGAGGATCTAACACAGATGACTGTTAGCATAGTCACAGACTAAAACTCAATGCTAAGAAATACATTATAGTGCCTTTTGATAAAACTGCCAACCAGGCAAATTACTCCATGGACAAGACACCGTTAAGAGCTGGCCCTGTTGTTAGGGATCTTGGAACTTATGTAGACAGTAATCTGGCCTTTGACCAACATTTTATTTATTTATTTTTATATTTGTTAACCTGGAGAGTCCGACTGGGCCCAGAGAGCCCTTTTTCAGCAGATACCTGAGGAGAAAAGCTCCACTAATGTAATTAGTAAAACAAAAAAAAAAAAAAGTTGTAAGTTACCTAACAGTACAAAAACAGAGAAAGGGAAATATACAACAGGAATATTTAAAAGGCAAAAGTACAGTATTTTGAAAATGCAGTAGGAATATGTTTGAGAAAATTTGGTTAGCATTAAGTTGTATACAAGGAAATAGAGCAATGCCTTAAAAAATATTTTCTAATATGTAATCTACAATTCAGAGCAACATCATGATGCATTTAATAGCATAGGTATTAACTGCAGAGAGTAATATGTGTAGACAGTTTAGATAAGAAATACGAGGAAGATATGTTAATCGAGAGAAGAAGAAAAATTAATTAGGTTATTTCCTGACAAGTACAGATCCATGCATGTTGGAAATTAATTTTTAGTTGCTTTTTGAATTCGCCACTTTTGGCAGTGGAGCTAAGGGACAATTGAAGTTTGTTCTATGAGTATGCAGTTGAATGACTGTATAGTATTTTTCCAGTATTTTGTTTGAATTGGTCATTTGGGGTGAAGTAGGTTTTGTTGTGTGCTTCTGAGGTCATGATTGGGTGTGTAGGGTATAAGCATGGATGTAAGGGCAGGGGAGGAGATGGGGCTATTCAGGAGGCTATGTGCAATTTGTAGCTGTGATATTTGAAGCATGTGGGGGAGCTCAGGCCATAGTAAGCTTTTCAGGGATATACAATGATGGGATTTGTAGCTATTACTGGCTGCAGATCTGGCCATCTTGTTATAGGTGTTTTTTAGTTTGGTTAAGAGATTATTTTGGAGGTTAGTAAGTATGGGAGCAGCATATAGCAGGAATGGCAGAACAAATGTTTGAGCTTATGTATTTGTTGTTGTGGTACAGAAGACCTAGTTTTTGATTGGACTTTTTGATACAGATTGATACAGGTAAATTTTAATTGGTCGTCTATGGTAACACCAAGCAATTTGTTGTTTGAGTCGCCAGTGATAATTGTATTATCTAAGGATGAGATGGTGAAGTTGTCATTAGCTGGACTGAGGTTCTTTGGAAGGAAAAGGAGCAGCTTGGTCTTTTTGGGGTTGAGAAGCAGGTTTTCAGTTAGCCATTGTTCTACTAGGTGCAAAGATTGTTGAGTGACAGTGTGGAGATTTTGTATGTTGTCAAAGGTGTAAATTCTGGAATCATCTGCATAGTGTATTAAGGTAGAGTGGGGGCAGGAGACATGGAGGTTATTTGTAAATGTATTAAAAAGTAGGTGGACCAGGATAGAGCCCTAAGGAACCACAGTGTTAACAAGATGGAAAGGGGAGAAGGATGTTTGCCATCTGATGGACTGATATCTGTTTGAGAGGTAGCTGTTAAATCAGGAGGTAGTGGAGGTAGAGAGTTGTAGGTTGGAAAGTTTATTTAGCAGGATGGGATGGGAAACAGTATCAAATGCTTTGGATAGGTTGACGAGTAGAGCTGATACGAGTTTATTATGATCTCTGGCTTGGGCAGTGCTGTCTGTGAAAGATAGGAGGGCAGTGGTAGTGCTGTGTCAGAGTCAGAAACCATGCTGTGTGGGTATAATTAGGTTTGGCTGTAAGAGGTGGTTTAGTATTTGTCTCTGTATACATTTTTCCAGTATCTTGGCTAAGGGGATAACGTGGCAGTAGGCCTGTAATTTGAGGGTTTTGTAGAATTTCCTCCCTTGTGGAGGGATATTATGAAGAATTTTTTCCAGATATCTGGTACTGCTTTTCTTGGATGGATCTATTGATAAATATCGATACAGGGTATGCTACAGATCTGGCTGCATGTTTGAGAAATAATGGAGGGAGTCTGTCTGCTGATGAGGAACAGGGTTTGAGTTTAAGAAGTGATCTGATGAAGGAAGTTTCTATGGGTGCTAGGGAGAACGAGGGAAGAGATCAGGTGGGTGGTGGAGTCTTAATATCAAGAGTGTCTGGTTTAGTGAGCTTTTCTACTGTTACAATGAAAAAGTACAGTTGCAGTTTCTCTAGAAGGTTTGTTAGGGAAGGGGTTTGTGAACAGGGGCTCCCTGGAGATAGTAATTTGTTTATTGAGTGCCAGAATTTCTTCGGGTTGGAATGTGGGTTGCTCAGAGATTTTTGATAGAAATTTTTTTTTGTCCAGCAGGACATGCTTTTTTGTTTGGTTGTGAAGCTGTTTATATAAGTTCAAGTGGAAAGTTGAGTTATTTTATTCCATGCTCTCCAGGTACTGTCTCTGTTGTTTATCAGGGATCGAGTTGCTTGGTTTAGCCATGGTGCATAATTACATTTTAGCCTATTTTTTTTACTGGGAGCCAGGATATTAAATGTTTCCTAGGAATATATTGTTGAAGCTTTGGACAGCCTCATCAAGGGGTAAAGTGTGTAGGAATGACCAGTTTACAGTGGACAGGGTGTTTTTAAGGTTACGAGACTCTTTATTGGTGGCTCTTGTTAAGAATGGGAGAGTGACATACTACTGAGGGAGGAAGGTGGTCACTAAGGGAATTAGGTAGGGTGGAAGGGTCATGATAGCACTGGGGGTTGTATACTAATACCCAGGTGATGACTGGGCCCTTCTGGGAATTTTTTTGCCGGTGCATGGGTGAGGTGATCAGCTGGGTAAAGCCATAAAGTTTTATAGAGTAGCTAGGGGTGGCAGTATTAACAAGGTTCCAGTCAATATTCATATCCACAAAGATGATGATTTTATAGGGAATGGAAATAAAAATCCAAGAAAGAAACTGATCAAGTATGGAAGTGTTTTTACCTGGGGGTATATAGATCATTGCAATGGCAAGTTTTATGTTTTGATTTAGGTTACAGGCTGCTATAAGTATTTCAACAGGACCAAAATTAAGGATAGCTATTTGGAAGGGAGGTAGTCAGAGTAGATTATAGCTACTCCTCCATCCTTTTTCTACTTCTATCCAATCAAAAAATATTATAACCAGGGGGGAGAATTTCACAGTTTGTAATATGGGGTTTAAGCCATGTTTCAGATAGGGCAAGTATATCTGGGTTATATTGAGAAATCCAGGTGTGAAGGAAGGTACTTTTATTGACAATGCTTTGTATATTCATTGACACAAAATGTTTTTGGAGGCTTGTGATCATAATGAGTTATTTGTGAGGTAGTGGGAAGGGGGTGCTGTATAAGGATGGTTAGAATGCTGTTGGCAAGGGCCTGGGTTGGGGTGAATATCACCAGATGAGTAGTATTGTCCTTTGAAGTATTTGTAGGAAGCATTTGCAAAGGAACTGATGTTCTGTTTTGATGAGAGGTTCAGTATGTACAATACTTTGAACTTGTGAAATGATATAGTGGAATAGTTAGAGAGAGTGGGCAATAGGGGCAACAGGGGTGGAGTAGTTATTTGTATGGTGGGTAGTGGGATAACAGAGTGTGGGAGATGGGATGGTAAGTGGGTGAGGACTATGGTAAGTGGTTACAGCTGAGAAAAGAATTAGAAAAAGGAGGGAGAGAAGTAGAGTTTTGAAAGGTATAGTCATGATTTAGTTCCAGGTCAGAAAGAATTAAAGGGTAAAAATGATTTAAGGTTAGTAGAAGAAATCAGGATTGACTGATGGAGTTTTATTAAGTGAGTAACTGAAAGAGTTAATAGCAGGTAAACCTCAAGAGGGTAGGGAAGTGAGAGTTACAGTTAATGGTTATTCGAGGTATGAGTAGAAGAGTGGGGATGTCTGATGGCTAGTGAGAAGGCAGGGCAAAGCAGGTTTAGCTATAAAGGAAATTATGTCAGGGGTGGGTGGGAACGGGGTAGAGTAGAGGAGCGGAGTTCAGCCCGAGCGCAAGGAGAGTGAATGGAGCAGGATGAGCCAGAAAACCGGACCAAGCCAGCTTCCAAGAAAACAATCAGGAACATACCTCTCAACTGTACAGATTTTCGCAGAATGTCCAGATTTTTGCCTCACATTTTTTGTCTGTTCCCATAAAAGTTGTGGATTTCTGGCAAATTGCTGGGATGATCTGAGGACTTAAGTCACTAAATAATGGCATACATTTAATATTCAGACTTCAAATACTTCAGAAGAGTATGCTAACACAAACAGTGTTACTCTAGCAACTTTCAAAGTTAATAAGAACAATATTTAAAAATCTGTCCTTATTTTTGGGCCTTTGTTCCCCCCCCCCCCCCATTTTGTCAGGCTTTGTCCAGATTTCTAGCACTGAGAGGTTGAGAGGTATGATCAGGAAAACCAAGCTCAGTCAATTCCAGGTCAACGTATTGCGGTATCTTCCTAATAACTTAAAAAATTTGTGCTACTAATCTAGTACAGTGTGTGACAAGGACCACCATGTCTATAGGGAAAATATTACAAGTATGGGCTGCAGGTACATAGGTAAACCTTCTCCAAGAGAAAGGAAGTAGTTTTAAGTAATTGACCTAGGAGTAAAATAGGAAGAGAAATGGGTGGGGGGCAGTAGTGTACACGCTTACAGTAAAAGGCTATAGCAAAAATGTCTTCAGTTTAGAGGACAGATTAAATACAACTCTGGCAAGGAAAACTTAACTTATGAGGAACATCAAGCAATACAGCAACTGACTACTGATAGTAATATAGTAGTTAAACAGGCGAATAAGGGAGGTGCCATAGTAATAATGGACAGAGATAAGTATATCTTAAGCTTTAAAACCTTACTGCAGGATGTGCAGACTTTTAAAAAAAATAACATTTAATGATGTTAAAAGGCTTATTTCAGAGTTAAATATGGTTATTTATGACCTCTAAATTTCTGGTGATATAACAACTGAATAGTTTAACTACTTTACTGTCCCCTGCCCGAAAATACCACAAATTTATGGCATCCCAAAATTGCATAAGTCTGTGGAGAATCCCCCCCTAAGACCCATAGTCTCAGGTGGTGGGTGGATGACTGAGCCTATCTCAAAGTATCTACAAAAATATTTAAGTGTTTTTCTGATTAAATGTTCCAGCGTTTTGAAAGATACAAATGATTTTCTGACTAAGCTATATGAGTGGTATTTTAAACAGAAAGATAAAGATTTTATGTTTGTGAGTTTAGGCATAACCTCACACTTCACTGTAATACCTAATGATTATGAGACAGATTCTATAAGAGATTTTTTTAAATACTGAAGCAAAATTACCAGCTAGACAGATTGAGAACATTTGTTTATTGTTGGAGTTGGTTCTAACCAAGAACACTTTTATTTTTGATAATGAGGCCTATTTACAACTAGCAGGGGTGGCTTTGGGTACCCCTGTGGCAAATACGTACACTAATCAATATATGAATGGGAAAAACGTTATGTTCAAAGTAATTTTAATATTTTGAATAGAAAATTTTGTTTTTATCAAAGGTCTGTAGATGATTGTTTTTTGATTTGGGATGGAACACTACAACAACTACAAAATTATATGGAATATCTGAAGACAACTACAAGCTTTTTGAAATTTAAAATGTCTGCATCAAAAGATAGAATGGTGTTCTTGGATATAGAGCTACATAAATACAATGAGAATATTTAAACTAGTATATACAGGAAAGAAGCACATGTCAGTAGATGTGTAAATAGAGGTAGCATGCATGCTCCTCATATTTTTAAAGGTATTTTAAAAGCACAAATGATTAGAACAAGTTTACTTAATACAGATCATACAAAGTTTGAAATACAAATTAAGGAGATAGTGATTGAGTTTATAAAGAATGGTTATAAGCCTGAGATGGTAGAAGACATATGTAAAGAGGTTGTCGATGGGAGATTAGATAAATATAGTCCAATTTTTGGGAATAGAGTAACGGAATTAGTAGAATTAGATAAAAAAGAAAGAAGAAATAATGTAACTAGGTATGTTACCCCTTTTAAATATGGAGGGAGTGAAACTTCTTCTTCTTTTGGCTTTTCACGGTTAGGGGTCATCACAGCGGATCACCTGTCCGCTCATGATTGGCAGTAGAGTTTTATGGTGTCAAGTTGCCAGTCTGGCACCCAACCTTCCACGGAAGGCACACAGATGCACACACTCACACCTAGGTGCAATTTAGAGTGTCCAATCCACCTACAGCATGTCTTTGGGATGTGGGAGGAAACCAGAGCACCCGGAGGAAACCCACTCAACCACAGGGAGGACATGCAGACACCCCAGCCGAGGACTGAACAGGAGAACACAGAGGGAGTGAAATGAATAGTACAAAAAAATTGGACAGTCTTAATGGCAATGCCTGAGTTGAGGGAAATACTAGGAGAAAAATAAGAAGTTATGTACTCACCATAACGTTCCATCTGAGTAGGTGACTTCATTTGGATGCAACCTGTGGGAATCGGATCCGACAGTTCAAAAGCTTTAGGATCCGAGCTCCTAGCTCCTCCCTCTACCCATAATCCCCTGCCAAGCCCTGACTGACCTCAGATTGAGTTTGCCCTGTGAATACTAGTATAACAGACTCCTGGGAAACCAGGACTCATATTGCTATGCAAGGTCAGGGGGATGGAGGGGGGGAATGGTTGCATCCAAATGAAGTCACCTACTCAGATGGAACGTTATGGTGAGTACATAACTTCTTAATCTGAAGTAGGTAGACTTCATTTGTCTCCAACCTGTGGGACAGAGTCCCCAGCTACCTGAATCTTGGGCGGCAGTCATGGAAGGATGTTCCGGAGCACCGCAGAGCCAAAGGATGCTCTCCCTCTGGAAACAACGTCCACTTTATAATGTGAAATAAAAGTATGAGATGAGGTGCAAGTGGCTGCTGCACAGATATCATCTAATGGCACTCTAGATTTAAAAGCAGCAGAAGTAGATACTGCCCTGGTAGAATGCGCTGTAATTCTCTGAGGAGCTGGCCTTCCTGAGGTGTCATAAGCCTGCAAGATACAATTAGAAATCCACTTCGACAGGGTGACCTTAGAGATTACCTTACCCAGTGCGAATTTTGCAAAGGAGACGAACAGTTGATCGGATTGTCTATGACCAACTGTTCTGTGAATATAGAAACGCAGTTGTCTATAAACGTCTAAAGAATGCAATTTATATTCTCCTTTGTTTTTATACTTGGGGAAGAAAACTGGCAAATTAATAGATTGGTTGATATTGGATTCTGAAGAAATCTTCGGCAGAAAGGAAGGATTGGTCCTGAGGAAAACCCTATCAGGAAAAAAGGAGAGATACGGTGGTTTGACGCACAGAGCCTGAAGTTCAGAAACTCTTCTAGCTGACGTAATGGCTACTAAGAAGGCAGTTTTCCAGGAAAGGTACTTCAAATCCACAGAGGCTGCAGGCTCAAAGGGGGGAGCGGTTAAGGCCTGCAGGACTAAAGAGAAGTCCCAAGGTGGTACAGCTTCCTTAACCGGAGGTCTCAAAAGGAAAGCACCTTTGAGAAAGGTTTTACAAATTTTTGCAGCCATGAGAGGTGTTGAGTCATGACCCACATGATAATGAGAAATAGCTGCCATCTGTACCCTTACTGTGGAAGAGCTTGCTCCTTGTTGGAAAAGGTCTGTCAAGAAGTCCAGTACCGCCGAAAGTGGTGCAGAAAAGGGATCAAGATTGTTTTGTTCTGCCCAAATAGAAAATCTCTTCCATTTGCTTTGATAAACCTTCCGAGTGGAAGGTTTATGGGCCGCCACTAAGATGGCTTTCACTGGTGACGAGATACCGAGAGTCCTTATCAGGGATGGAACTGGAGCAGCCAGGCTGTCAATTTCAGAGTGTGAAGGTTCGGAATTGGAAGCCCTTGAGGATGGGAAATAAGATCCGGAATCGGATCTAGAATCCAGGGCAGATTCACTCTGTGAGACCACACATAAGGGAACCAAGGTTGACGAGGCCAGAACGGGGCAATGAGAATCATTTTGCTCCCCAAGCTGTTGGCTTTCTGTAGAAGTTTCTGCATTAGACGCAGTGGAGGATAAGCGTATAGGAGACCGGGAGGCCAAGCATGCACCAGGGTGTCTCTTGGGGGTTCCCCGAATGGGGGAAGTAGAGCGAAGAAACTGTCGCATTTGGCGTTTGAGGGAGAAGCAAAAAGATCGCAACAGGGTTGCCCCCAGGCGGCAAAAATCTGCTTCGCTACTAGAGAGTTGAGAGACCATTCATGAGGGGAAAGAATGGTGCGACTGAGCTTGTCCGCTAGGATGTTGGACCTTCCCGGAATGTGCATTGCCACAAGAAAGTGGTTGGTGGAGATTGCCCATTCCCAGACTCTCATGGCCTCTCGACAAAGGGGGTAGGATCTGGTTCCCCCCTGTTTGTTGATGTACCAGACTACCGACATGTCTGTCTAGATAGCAATAGTCCCTGCAGGGAGAAGTCTGTGTAGTGCTTGCAACGCTAATAGCACTGCCCTCATCTCCAGGACATTGATATGCAGTGAGGTCTCTGAACTGTTCCACGTGCCTTGGACAATTCTGCCCGCTGAATGCCCCCCCACCTGAGGCGAGAAGCGTCCGTGGTCACTGTGGCTAGGGGGAATGCAGCACAAAAGGGTCTCCCTGTTAGGAGTTCCGTCGACTGGAGCCACCAAAACAGGGAGCTCCTGCATGCTTTGCTGATGGCTATCGGGCTGTTGAGAGGAAGGTAAAGCGGGTACCATTGGACCTGGAGGGTCCATTGAAGAATCCGCATGTGTAGTCGAGCATGAAGAAGAAGCGGAATGGCTGCCGCCATTGAACCTAGGGCCCTCAGGACCAAAGCTGCCTTCGGAGCAGGTTGTAAGATGGCCGTGATATGACACCTCAGGTTGGACAGTCGATCTGGAGTGAGGAATGCCCGCATTTTTCTTGTGTCCAATCTTCCTCCTATAAAATCTATAAGCTGTGTGGGGGCCAGTGAAGATTTCTCTTTGTTTATGGTGATCCCCAGCCGAGGGACTACGTGAAGGAAATGGTCCCTGGCTGAGCACAGCAGATGCCTTGATGAAGCTGTGAGGAGCCAGTCGTCCAGGTATGAAAACACCTGAATTCCCTGGATTCTCAGGTGGGCCGCTACCACTGCTAGTACTTTGGTAAACACCCTGGGGGCAGAGGTGAGACCAAAGGGAAGGACCCTGAACTGGTAGTGACGGTCTCCCAGCCGGAAGCGAAGGAACCTCCTGGACCGTCTGTCCATCAAAATGTGGTAGTACGCGTCCTTGAGGTCTATGGAGCACATCCAATCGTTCTCCTGCAAGAGGGGGAGGATAGATTGTAAGGTGACCATCCAGAATTTTTGCTTGGTTACAGACCGGTTCAGTTGTGACAGGTCTAAGATCGGTCTTAAGTCCCCCGTCTTCTTTGGCACCAAGAAGAACCTGGAGTAAAACCCTGATCCGGTCTGATCTTGGGGGATGCGCCGGATGGCTCTTTTTGTTAGCAGCTGCACGATCTCGACAGCTGCCACCTCCCTTTGATCGGGTGGTACATCGGGGAGGTTTTGGGATCTGGGAATACCGCGAAGGGGAATTGAATAGCCTCTGGATATCACCCGAAGCACCCAACGGTCTGACGTGATTGTCTCCCATGTTGTCAGGTGCCTCGAAAACCGCCCCCTGACTGCCTCCAGAGATGGGCAGCCAGGCAACCCATCAGGGTTGCTGCGTGGGTCTGTCAGAGAAAGGTTCTCTGGACCCAAAGTTCCTAGGAGCCCCTCTGCCTCTAGGACGGCGACCCCCCTGTCCTCTTCTGCCACGGAAGGACTGGTTATCTGGAGCAGGTTGGGATTGCTGCGATTTCCGGAACCACATCTTCTTCTGTCCCTTTTGGTTCGTCGAGAAGGACCTCTGGGGAGCTGAGAAGCGGACTCAGATGGCAGACAGCGTCTTCCCGTCCTTTTCGCTCTGGACAAGCATTTCGTGAACAGTTTTGCCAAAAAGGGCAGAACCATCGAAGGGGGCATTCACGAAGGTCGCTTTGAAGGGCTCTGCAAAGTCACAGTGGCGGAGCCAGGCCTGGCGCCTCATAACAAGGCCCGATCCGCTAGCTCTAGTGGCTCCCTCTGTTGCGTGAGACAGTAGCCGCATAGAAGTATTAGAAACCACTCTGAGAGTGGCCATACGGGTGGAGTACACCTGTCTGTCCTCCGCCGACATGGACTCTAGGGGGAATGCAGCGTACTCCTTAATCAGGTCTCGCTGCATCCTTATCATGTGTGCCATGTAGTTCAGCGCCCTCAGGGAGAAGGTTGCTGAACTATAGACTCACTTCCCAATGCGATCCTTTGAGTGGGACTCCTTGCTCGGGGGATGCATGGAGGGACTCTCCTGAGCTAATTCCCTCTTTGTGGCTGCAGCCATCATCATGGCATCTACTGGGGGTCCCTTACTCCAATGTGTGCGGTCTGCTGGGGGACTAAGAATACGGTCCGGACGTTTGGGAACAGGCTCAATGGTGTCCGGGTCCTTCCACGCTCTGGTGGCAATAAGGTCCACCAGAGGATCGGCAGGAGGGGACACCCAAGAGGTAGATGGGCCCGCCTCAAATGCCTCCAAGAACACAGACTCATCCAAGGAGGCCTTGGGGGCAGACCACCCCCCCTCCTGATCCTTAACATTTCCATAATGTCTCCAAAGGAGACATCTTCTGGGGTGATCTTGGGGAGCCCTCCCCTTCCTCCAAGTCTGTGTCTTCGGTAATGGACTCAGGGGAGTCCACGTGCCTCCTCTTACACTTACGCTTATGAGGCACTTCCTCGAGGGGGACTGTCCGAGGAGTCCTCACCAGCAACCAGATGTTCCAAGGGAACCACTTGGGACATTGAGGCGGGCTGTCCCTGGGACTGGCTGATGGGAGCCTGGCCCAGCTGTGGGGGAGTGTGGGATGGAGCCGAGACAGGGACCGGGGGTCCAGATGTCCTCGACAGAGCCCTTTCCACAACGTCGAAGGCAGAGGGGGAGCTGACCTCTCTAAGACCCGAGAGCCGACCCCCACTCTGATCCGACGAATGGATCAGAGCCGGCGCCGAGACAGTCGGATCCGAGAGACCGGTGTGCTCCGACCTAGACGGAGTCGAAGATACACCATCTCCCTCGGATCCGAGGCTCGGCCCATGGCTCCGAGAGGTCGGATCCGAAGTACCCGAAGCACTCAAGGGATGGATCGGATCCGAGGTGCACCGACCAATCAGATCCGACCCACCCCCGGGTCCAACTCTGCCCGGCTCCGAACCCGGGAGTCGGATCGGAGAAGGAGCTATGGGGGCGAAAAAGGTGGTCGAGGCCCCTCCCGGATGGGGGGGGGGGGGCCCAGGAGCACTCCCATCTGCATCTGGGCCTGGATGAAACGCCTCATCATCCGGTCCATATCAGCGTCTGACATTGAAAATGTTGACCTGGATGAGGCCACCGAGGCGGACCTAGAGTGCCACCTCGGTGACCTCGATAGAGGTCTAGTCTCCACCTCCTCGGGTCCAGGAGAGAACCGGTGGGAATAGAGATGAGGAGGAGGAGATCTAGAAGCCAAAGGAGAGGCGCGCTTAGACGGGGGGGCCGAGACAGAGGTTTCGGCCCGCCGCTTGTGGTGCTCCTCCTTGTGCCTCTCCTTGTCCCTCCTGGTCTCCCTATCCTCCGGTTTCTTGGTGGGAGATTGAGTCCCTGCTGGAGGAAGGGAGACCGACTTACCCGGAGAGGGCTGCTGACTAGCAGGGGAAGAGGCCGAAGCCGATTCAGGAGGGAGAAGTCCCGCCAGAACCAACTTCGACCTCCGCTCCCTTAAAGCCCGGGGGTTGAACCCTGCACATATGGTACAACCAGATGACAGGTGTTCAACCCCCAGACATTTAACGCACCGAGTGTGGCCATCGGCTGGGGAAAGCTTGTGGCCACACTCGGTACATTTGGAAAATATAGCCTTAGGGGCTTCTGACATGTCTACACCGTAACAGGCCTAAAACAAAACACACACCAACAGACACACAACTACGCTAAACCCGAGAAAAAAATTAAACTAAAGGGAGGAGAAAGCCTAATAACACTCACACTAGTTAAATTTTTAGAAGAAACACAAATTTTTCTGTCAAAATATACTTGAAAAGTACTTGCTAATAGGAGCTCGCAAAATCCGTCAGCTACTTGAAAAGCGGCAAACAAAATCTGAGGTCAGTCAGGGCTTGGCAGGGGATTATGGGTAGATGGAGGAGCTAGGAGCTCGGATCCTAAAGCTTTTGAACCGGCCGCTCGGATCCGATGTCGGATCCGATTCCCACAGGTTGCAGACAAATGAAGTCTGCCTACTTCAGATCCTTTATTTGCTTACAGAAATTTGGAAAGTTTGAAGATGAAGCTATGTTATAAAGATTTTAAACAAGCAACAAAAATAAGAGGCCAGTCTAGCAAAACAGGTACAATTAAATGTTTTAACTATAGCTGTTGTGAAGACATTTATGAAGGAGAAGATAAATTTGTACATCCTTTAACAAAAAAAGAGTTTTTATTCCACTGTTGTGCAAGCTGTAATACAGTGCAGGTAGTATACCTGGCCACCTGTGTAGCCTGCCCCTCATTTTATGTGGAAAAGACTACTAGGAGACTAAGGGAACGAATAGTGGAGCACAAATCTGATATTAGAAGAAGTATAGGTACAAATGCACTGAGTAAGCATATAATGTTTAATGGCCCTAGGCATTATTTTAAATTTAGAGTGATAGTGTAAATATAGCTGATAGAGGTGGGGACTTGAACAATATTTTGGAAATAAGAGAATATGAATGGATTGTAAGGTTAAGGGCAGATTATAAACCAGGTATTAACAGTATGGTTAGTATAAAGCCTATTTTAATAAAAAACCAGAAAGGAATCTAATAATAATAATAAAAATAGAAGGAAATGTAATATGCCCTGAGTGGAATTAAGTTAGGATTTTAATATTTTAAATATTTTATAAGAACTATATATGGGGGGGGGGTGTGTGCTAGGTTAGCTGGTTGACATGTGATTCAGTGATGCTCCTATTTAAAATGTATGTATTGTTTGTTTTTATAATGCACTGAGGAAGGGTGTTTGATCCGAAAGTTTTGCAGAATAAACTTGGTTTTTGTTTTGATGTGGTTGTTTTATCGAATACAATTGACTATACCTGAGTTATAGTATTGACCTTTTGCAGCTTATAAGATATTATATGCCTCAGAGGAATTCCCATGCTCTTGAACAGGCTCCCCATCCATGTGAAGCACAGTCCATCCCTAACACTATTTAACTGTTCATAGGTGTGTATACTAGGCTGAAGACCACTAGGGTCCTTATAAGCCTAGTCATGCAACCCAAATGTGACTCACACATTTGATTTGTGTAGGTGGTGATTACTGACTGCCTCTGTCCATCAGAGACACAGGATCCAGACCAGGGGTGAATTTTTGATTACCCATCTATTGGTCTATGCTGCACTTAAAAAGGGATAAGGAGGAACTCTGCTTCAGATGGATGGGAAGTCTGTTCCAGAAAATGGGAATTCTCTGAGAAACATGTCTGTCTCTCCAACATGTCCTATTTATGTCGCAAGCAAAATTTATGTCTTTTAATCTAGTAGTGCTGAACTTTTTGTTTTCTGGATTTGCAAAAGGTTCATCAAAAAAGGGTCCAGGGATGCCGTGGCTAAGATCACCTCTCAGAAGTCTGTATGATACTGAGTGAAGAGATAAGGCTTTGAGGCGATCAGCATAGGGCATTGTGTTTATTCCCTGTATTCTTTTTGTAAGGAACCTTTGTGGACATAGTGAAGAGGGCATTATACTCAATGATGGGTCTAATGAGGGCTGAGTACAGTGGTATGATGATCTTTCTGGACCTAGACGCCATTCTCTTGATTATAAGTTGAGCAACATAGAAGGATTTTTTTACCACCTTGGACACATGCTGGTTGAAGGCTAGGTTACTGTCTACGTGAGTTCCCAGATCTCTGACTAGTGAATCAACTTTTAATGTGGTTTTATTGATGATGTAGTTACCTGGGGTAGTAGACTTCCCAAAAGGTACTATAATACATTTCTTGGTATTGAGTTTCAAGCCACAGCTTTGGCACCAAGTGTTTGACTGTATTAGACTTTCCTGAAGGGTGCTGTCTTCTGGGAGGATTCAATGACTGCTCCAAGTTTGCAATCTTCTGCAAACGTGGTCAGCCAGAAGTCTTTAACATTGGCTTTGACATCCGAGAAGTAGATGCCAAGGAGGTGTAGGACAAGCAAAGTGCCCTGGGGACTCCACTGGTGACCGGCCTCTTTGTGCAGGTGGCCTCACTGATTCTAACTTCCTGGGTCCTATTAGTGAGCTAGCTTACAATTCAGCGTGTTATAAAGAGGTTTAAACCCTGTTCCATAAGTTTGAGATTATTTTTATTTTAAAGTTGAACTTTCCTCGAAGTCTGAATCTAAAATCTTAGGCAAAAAGCCTGCATCTGCTCCTTTATCCTCCTGTCCAGATTCAGAATCTTGAATCTTTTCAGGAAACAGGTATCCCTCTTTCTTTTACCAGAAACTACTTTGCACGAAGGCTCAATAGCTGGAATTAAACCCTGAGCCAGACCCAGTAAACTACTCTTGTCTGAGGAAGTGGAGTACATGGAGGCTTTGTTTTCTGTTTCTTTTTAACAGGAAAAACTGGGACCAACAGTATTATTAATGGTAGCAGCAGCTTCCCTGGGATAGGCACAACATTCTGACAAAACAGGGAAGTCCTGTTCCCTCTCCCAGGTCCAACAAGAGTGGCTCACCCTTGCGCACTGAGAGAACCCCAACAGCTGCAGAGGATGTGGCTACATAGTGTCTGTAGGTGCTACACTATAGGCATCTGGTGTAAAAGATGAGTGGTCTGAGTTACAACTAATAGCCACAACAGAGTCATCCACCTGCAGCCCAGGCAAATTGGCAGCTTGCTGTGATGGCAAAGGCTGTTTGCTTAACTTTTCCTTTTGTAGCTGGAAGAAGGACCAACCCTGATATCAACAGATAGTTCCATGTTGATGCCCCTTTCTTGGTGAAAACAAGCAGCAAATGCCAGTAAAAAACAGAATTCATTAAAATTCACTTTTTTCAAAAACAAAGTAAAAACCACTTTAAAACACTTTCCAGCCCCACAAAGTAAAGTAAATAATCTTTCTGCACAGAAAAAATGTTTTCAGCTACTTTAAACAACTTTTAAACAAAGAGAAAAAAAGAGTGCTCCTATTTAAAAGTACAGTACAGTCTCATGACAGTCCTTTAAAACACAAACTCCTAGCTTTAAAATAACTGTCCTGAAGAGGAAACTATTAATAATAATAAAAAAATATTGAATGCCCAGCCAAGGAACAGTACAAGTTGACCCTCAATCATCAAAAGCCTCAGAGGAGCATACTCTTCAGCAACAGGTAAAGCTCTGATGGGCTTGGCACCCAAACTTGTCTTTTAGTTAGCTTAGCTTGAGCGGCCAGACACATTCGGTCTGTGGAAGGTTACCTGAAGCTTTGGAAGCTAGATAGCTGTTAAATCCTTGACAGGAAATAACCCATATAGCTATGGCTACTGTAGCAGTGATCAATATGACGGATAACTCTGTCTCCAAACAAATGATATCCAACTGGACGTCCACATCCATCTCCTTTTGTTATTCCTTACATGGCAAATCCTTGCCTTTTCCAGAGCTGTCTTCTCTGGAGCTTTCTTCAAAAAGTTATATACTCCAGATTCATTCTTGAGGCAGCCACCTGGTTGTCATTTCAAAGCTTTACTAAACATTAGAGAGTGGATGCATTTTCTAGATCTAGAACCTGCTTTGCTACATTTGTTCTGCTAGGTCTAGTAGACAACACTCCTGTCTTCGATCTGTCCACGCGTAACAACCTCTAAGTTTGGGAGTCACCCATCAGTTTGGAATACTGCAACAGTAATCTGAAGAAGAACATACCATAGTTGTGTAAGAATTACCATAATAATAGATGTCCCACTGATCACTGTTGCAGTATTGCTTCCCTCCTTCCCACCCCCCTTTTTTCCTGTTGTTCATCCTTCCTTTTTAGCCCTCTACACCTTATGAACTGGGGGGATTGGCTTCTCTTCTTTCTCTTTTAGCTGGACTACTCCTTATCGGTGGTTCTCCGTCCCTTCAGCTGTCTCCCAGCTCTAGACAGTCTGAGGGTCTTATGCTCATATGTCTATGTACCCCAATTCTCACGAGCTGAGGTCATACATTGGATAATTGGAGCATCCAGAAGGTTTTGGCTTTGTTACTCTTGCTGGATATCAGGTTTGCTTGACAGGATAACCTATCAGTTTGGAATACTGTAACAGTGATCAGTAGACTAGCTACTGTTATGGTACGTTCTTACACAACTGTACTTATCAAAAGTTATTCAAATACAAATATGTCAAAATACCTCAGATATGGACTGTAGCTATGAATTCCTGTTTATTTATTTGGTCTTGCATAACTACCAAGCTTAAGTCACTTTATTTATATTTTGGAGTTTTGCTTCTACATTAATATGTAGAAGTCTCAGTATATATTTAAGGTTTATTACTGGCAGGTATTTATTTATCGTGAAATTTCCACTGAGTTTTAATTTCATCTAGCTACCTTCGACGTTTCTTCCCAAATATTACAGAGTTTTGCTATCACCTCTGAATTTTCCTAATGTTCCATTTTTAAGCTTGTCCCCATGGCAGGCCTTTTTGAGACTGCTAAGCCTTCTTTATGGGAAGCCTTTTTTATATATTTTATGGGTTAAAGTTACCCTAGAATGTATTTTTATGTATAATACTTTATTAATTATCCACCAAATCATTGCCGGTGTTTGAGCTCATGCTGGAAACTTGTGGAATAGTAGCGACATAATATAGAGGATGATACTTGCTTCCATTATAATAGTAAATGTTTTGGAACTGCAGGCATTTTTTAGTTATAGAAAATTGTTTTTGGAAGACGACTAATCTTTGCTTGTATCTTTGTAACACAAGACTAGCGCCTCTTGCTTCATTGATTTTTAAGTAGTTTAAAGTTATTGCATAATTCAAGTGACAGGACCAAAATACAGGAATACAGAGTACTGTATTACAGACTTGTGGTAACCTAGAAAAAAATTACAGTCAGTTCATAACTATACCACCATATGTAGGGAAACTCAATGCGTGTTTCTTTTTAACAGAAATATGTTGATTATAGTCCGTCCACTGTTAGGGGGCATATGTTTAAACAAAGACATCTGTATGTAAAATACACATACTTAGAAACTTAATTAACATTTAAAATGTCTCTCCTTTTGTAGTTTTCTTTGCTGTTTTTTTATATTTTAGTCCATTTTTCAGTTTTTCTTGTAAAAGAGTTGTAAGCCAAGGAATTAGATCACACAATAAAAAAAGTTCACAGGCTGCATATATTGAAAGGTTTTAAGAGTCACAATATCTTTATTCTTTCTTCAATTCAAAAAATAAATAAAACAGCATCCATTTAAAATATGTCCTTTAGATTTTACAGAGTATATGGACACAGTTCTGAAGTTATGCTTTGATTTCACACTGATTAGGACTGCAATACATTTGAAAAAATAAGGTCTGGAACATGGAAGTGTGAAATCATTGCCTGTGTCAATGAAAGTTATGTTCTTACCATAACAACAGATCTGAATGATGAGCATGTCCAACTTTGTTAGCTAGTAAGACTCAAACCATGGGTTTTCAGTTGATTAGGTATCTAAAACATTCCCAAGCTGCTAATACCAACCCTTTACCCATAATTTTCTGCCAGTGCCAGTTAATCTTCTCTCCAGATCTTGGACGTGCTACTTGAAGGTGGAATAACATGAACAGAAATATCATTAACAACGTAAAAGCCCTTCCAAGCCATGTCTTATACAAGACAGGGAGAAGAATGGTAGGTATGTTTACTAGGATGACTCTGCTCATTGAGGTCTAACATTATGGTACATGCGTAACTTACATATCTTGATGAAGAGGTCCAGCTACATCAACCAGTGGTATAGAGTCCAAATAGGTGAGATATTTAATGTGGATTTGTAAAATTATTAGGTGTGGAGGCCTTGACATTCAAATGGTGACAGAGAAAATGTGAGAGTGAAGGAAGAAATGTGCAGTGATGAGAGCTGAGATGTGTGTCAGCCACCTCAACCGTGATCCAAATAGTGGCAGTCACTGAAATCATGTTCTGTTGATGATGACAATTTATTTATCTAATGTAAAAAAGTAAAGAGACGTTTATAAGAGCTGACTGTTGGACGGCTATATATGAAGACAACAAGCAGCTGGAATTGATGATATTGGGTTTTTAAATGGTCAGTAGGTCACCATAATTTTGATTAAGCAACAGATGCCTAAAGTGCAAAATAGAATGGAAAAATTACATGGCCAGGCAGAAAAAGTGGTTCAACAATTAGTTATAATAGAGAAAAAGGCTCACAGAAAGAACCCGAGGTTGACTGAAGTGTTGAAAAGACAGGAAGGACGACTGGACTCACTGGAGTCTGAAAACGCTTCACAAAATCAACACTGAGAATTGTGAGAGTGAGTATTGGTTGCATCTGTTGAATGCATCTGATAATATCCTGAGAGGTCACCATTGGAACATAACTCTGATCCCTTTGGCACCAAATGAAAACCTAGACCTGGATGGGGTTCATGTCCAACTTATTTTACTGTCTTGTGAAAGTATTCAGAAAAGCCCAAGTGGCAATTACATGAATATCATGTAAAGATGCCTTTGTGAATAATGACTGACAAAGTTATTGCTGTAGTGGAAAGTTTTGTTAGTACAGATAGCGTACCCTGTTATATTTTTCATAATGGAATTTTAATGTCAGCAAGCCACTTGGACAAAGTAGCTTTTATAACTTTCAAGCCCATTTTTTATTAGAAAATAAGACAGATTTGAGTACATTTCCTAATTGATTTGGTTCTGTTCACATAAATTATGAGCTACTTGTGAATATGCATGCAGTGCAACATTTATTCACCTCTCTTAAGAGTAGTCTGGGGAGAATACTGGCTAATGAATAGAATAATTAAGGTTTATCTAAGGGGTGCATTAGGCACAAAGGAAAGATCAGTTCAGTGATGGCACTTTATGGAAGACCATGTAGGCAATTATGCATATGGCTTGCAATTCAGAAATCTGTCTAGTGAAACTAATGAAAAGTAGAAAAAGAGCCTTCAAGAAAGGTACTTCAAATCAGCTTTAGCAGCAGGCTGAAAAGGAAGAAGAGCTATTTTTTTCTAAAATGGACTATAAATACAGAATTGAAACAAGATCCTTGACAGGAAGTTTGATGGAGTTCTGATGTGGCTGCAAGATGAAGTTTTAAGACGAGAAAGTAACATAGGCATATATCAAAAATATGAGAAAGGTACTCTAGAACTGCAGGCACTGGAGTTGTACAAAAAGGGGTCTATATTATTTAATCAAATGGCTACACTGTCAAATGGCATTTAATAGGAAATGCAGTTCATCAACCCTCCCACCCCACCCAATTATATATACTAACTCCAAGATCGCACTACAGTAGGGAAAGGGCAAATTTCCTGTTCCCTACTATAACACAATGTCAGGCAGAATAGTTTGAAGAATGGCATTTCCGATGAAATGCCATTCGACAATGTGGCCATTTGATGAAATAATAGGGACCCTACAAAATGGCAAAGATAAAAACAATGGTCTCTGGGCCTCAGTCCAGTTGAGGCAACCATGCAAGAGGACTGAATGCCAATGTGAGGCTTGCTGAGTGGATTGGTTAGCATGGTTTTGGAGGGTCTCAGAAATAGAGACTTTGCCCAAAGATGAGAGATCAAATAAGAGAAAACCACATTTGTTGAAGTCTTAATGAGGTTATAAGAATGACTCTGGACTTGTTCAGTAGAACTTTCTGAATGAACTTCAGAATAAAGGAAACTGTGGTAAAGTGTAAAGGAGTCATGGCAGCTATTTCTGGACAAGAACATCCCTGAAAAATTTCCTAGATAGAGTGATGATGGACTAGAAGTTGCTGCCCTGGGCAGTGGTCAGGGAAGTGGAACGGTCTTGAGACTGGTAAGCCTTCTTTATGGGAAGCATTCTTATTGCCTCTTTTTATATATACTTTATGGAGTCATCCAGTGATAAAAAAGCTTCCAAGATCCTGATGGGTTGATGGACCACTCCAAAGACATCAAGTCAGTATTAACTGAATCTGCCCACTAGAGAAGTGGTCTCCCAGGAATATGACTGGGTATGAGAAGGTGATTTTGAAGTGCAGTACATTTCCATACCTTCATTACCTTTTTTGCATAGGAGTAGGAACAAATTCCACCTGAATTATTTATGCCCTAGACTACTGCCATAAATTTGGTGAAGATGGCAACTGTAAGAGGAGGAAGGGAGACCTGGAACACCTGTTTGAAGAGAGCCAACTTCATCTTTAGGATGTCGAGATAGAGACTGGTCTCCATGCGACATCAAACACTTTGGACTGTCTGTCTTTCTTTGACAATTACATTTATCAGGTATACCTTTGATTATATCATCCCCTCCTTTCTGAAAAATAAGTTAAAGGTAAACCTAATAATTTAATCTGGAGTACTGCAGGTAAGAAACTTTTAGGAGTAAGAAGACACTTCTGGCTGGTCATATTTAATGTTTCCCAGATTATTCTGATACGGAGGGATGTCTGGCAATGGAAGAGTGTGAGATAGGGGAGTGATGTTGAAGAGAATAATATAATCTATACATGTTAGTGTCTGATTCTACTTATGTTACTTGATCGCCAGAAGTATGTTAAAATGGAGGGACCGGTGGCCCTCAGCTACCCCTGGAGTGTGACAGTCAAGCAAGCCTTCAGTGATTAGATTGCTGTTTCCCTAAGAAAGAACTGTAATTCCCCTGCTCCTGCTAGTTCCTTCTACCTTTTTGTTGTGTCCTTTCTGGAAGTTTCCACAATCATGTTGGCTCTTTTCAGACCTCTAATTTCTTTGCTGCTGTTCTCTACACTGGTACCTGGCTTGGACTATTTTGCATCCATGGAAATGGGCATTAAGATGCCTGGAATTTCACACAGACAATTGTGATGGTTCTGCCCCCCTCCTCCACATCACCAGTTTCACCTTAACTCACTCAAGCCTAAAACGCCTTTTTGTATACTTACAGTTCAGATATTGCTTCTTTAACTAAGTGACTCCCATACAAAATTTTTGGAGTAATTATAAGTGGTAGCCTTAAATTTGACCTGCATGTTTAAAATAACATAAAAAAAGATTCACCATAAATTAGGAATGCTCTACAGGCATTAAAACTTCCTTAGCAATACCACCAAATCCACTCTTGCCACAGCCTTCCTTCTCCCATCTCTCTTATATGGTGCACCCATCCTAATCAACCTTCAGGTTACAGTTAAAAATAAGCTGGAAGCATGCTTTAATAAAGTTGCACAATTTGCCACCAATAAGCAATATTGCAGCCACCACTGTATTGCCCTTTAAAATTTGAATTGGTTCAAACTGCCTCACCACTTAGATTACTTACAGCTCATCTCCACACACAACATTATTCACAAAGCCAGTGACTGCTCTGTTTTCACTGCTATTCTCCATTCGTATAACCCTAATAGACTACTTTGATCTAATGAGCAACATCTTCTCAGCACATATATAAAGTCCCCAAATCCTCTGGCCAAAGTCTTTACTCATAGTCTCTTGCTGAAAACTTTAATTCTGTCTCTCTGCAAATTAGATCTACCTCTAACCTCTCCAACTTCAAAATACTAAAAGACTGCCTAAATAAAACCCAGTTCTGCTCCTTGCACTACCCCAGGCTGAACTTGTCCCTCCCTCCTTCCACCACCAAAATATTTTGACTATGTTCAGGGAGACAGAATTAGTAAAATCAGTTTTTTAGACCAAGATCAAATATATTTTTGGTTAGACTATATTATCTAGTCATCTCTGCTCCAAACAAGTGTACTCAGTGTGTTTAATGACATCTGTATAAACTTCAGCTTGTGAATACTTTATCTATTGACCGCGTTCTTTTTCAGCTTGTTATAGCTACCCAAACAGTCGCACTATAAATGTAGAGATTCACACTGTATGAGCTGAAGCTGAATTTTTACTTAGTTAATATGTCATTCTTTTGTATTAGGCTTTGTAATAACTTTATTTAACTGTAACCATATTATGCCAGTGTGGAGCTTTTCTCCCTGGGCCTCCTCTCAAAATGGGATATTATTCCAGTCGGGCTTTCCTGATAAATGTCAAATAAGTAAAATAAATAAATTACCAGCTAATTATAGGCAGTATTAGAAAGAGGCAAGGAATTATTAATTAATTAATTAATTTATTTATTTATTTCCAGTTTGATAACCGGGGAAGTCCACTGGGCCCGAAAGCCCGTTTTCAGTGGAGGCCCGGGGAGAAAAGCTCCATGATAATACATTACACACAAAAACACAGCAGAACAGATCTAAACTAATACACACAAAAACACACTCTGTTCTAATAGCATAATACTTTAACAATTTCCAAACAAGAATGAGGTGCATTGGGCACTATACATAAGAAAAAGATATATTAGTGCAACTGTGAATGTTAGTAAAGTAGGAAAGGAAAGGAAATTATAGATAGAGTTTGAATGCAAGAGCAGGGATGCATAGGAGAAAGCGAAGAAGAAGCAAAGAAATTAAAGGAGAGGTGTCAGAAGAGGATAGAAAAGAACAGATAACTAATGTTCAAATTGTGGTTGAGTCCAGGAGACCACCTTGAGAAAAAAGTCAAAAGATTTAAGGTGAGAGTAAGCATAGCACTTGAAGGAAAATAAAGGGTTTATTCAGGGAGGAAGGAGGAGATAATGAAGAAGAGAGGGGAGCTAGGGAGAGTGTCAGAAGAAGGGGAACCAGGGGGGTAGGATGGAACTAGGATAAATTGAGATCTAGGTAGGAAGTATACAATTACATTTCCAGTTTTGGAAAAGGTGAGAATGAAGAAGAGATTTAAAGTGTTCATAGTTTGTAGTGGCTCTTAGAAGGGAAGGAAGTGAGTTCCATTTTTTTGCTGTAGTATAGGAAAGTAGGAGTTGGCCAGGGGGTCGTTTGGGTTTGTAAACTGAAATAAGATTTTGGTGGCTAGATCTTAGGGGCCTTGGAGGATTGTATATGGTGAAGGTATTAGATAATGCTGGGCAAGCAGTGGGTTTAAAGATTAGTTTGTGTGCAGTAGTAAGTTGGAGGAAATTGAGTTGATTAGGGAGTTCTAGCCATTGAAGACTACGGAGGCAGATGCAGTGGTGTGTAGAATGAGTGGAGTTAGTAGCGAATTTGGCAATTTTGTAGTAGCAACTTTCAAGTTTTGTGGAGATAGAAGTGGAGAGATTGGATAGAAGAGGAGCACCATACAGTAGAGAAGGGAGAAGGAAGGTAGTGGCGAGTTTGTCTTGAAGATGGAGTAAGAAAGTTTGCATTTCTATAAAGCATACCGAGCTTCTGATGAGTTTTCTTTATGTTTAGTTGAATATGATTATTAAATTTCAGGTGTTCATCAATGGTTACTCCGAGTAATTTAGCACTACTAACAACTTCTATTGAGGACTGGGAGAGGCTAGAAATTATGAAGGATGACTTATCAGGAGTCAGAGCTTTTGAGGGGGAGAAGAGAATGATGTGGGATTTATTGGCATTGAGGGAAAGATGATTTTGAAGCATCCAATTTTCTATGGTTGTGAAGGCCAATTGGGTTTTGGCTTGGAGCTCGGGAAGGTTGGGCGCAGAGCAGATAACAGTGGAGTCATCTGCGTATTGTACTATTTGAGCAAGAGGAATAGAAGAGTGGAGATCATTGATAAAGATGTTAAAGAGCAAAGGCCCGAGAATAGAACCCTGAGGGACTCCGGTAGGGGTAGGTAGGAATTTTGAGGTACCAGTATTCCATTTTACAGCTTGGGATCTATCAGAGAGATAACTTCTGAACCAAGAAAGAGAGTTGTGGGAGAGATTGAGGTTAGAGAGGTGGTTGAGAAGGAGAGTGTGGGATATAGTGTCAAGGCCTTAGAAAGGTCAAGAAGAACAGTGGAGACAATTTTTCCAGAGTCACGGGCTTGGTTGACAATTTCTAGGAAGGAATGAAGAGCGGTTATGGTACTGTGGCCAGGCCGAAACCCATGTTGTGTGGGAGTGAGGAGATGGTTATCGAGAAGGTAGGGCATGAGTTGCTGGTGTATGCATTTTTCAAGAATTTTCGAGATTGGGGAAAGAATTGCTATTGGGCGGAAGTTAGAGATGGTGTTATTTTTGCCTCCTTTATGGAGGGGCAGAATGTGGGCAGCTCTCCAAAGTTTGGGAACATAAGATTATTGGATGGATTTATTGATGAGAATGCTGATAGGTATGGCGATGCCATTTGCTGCGAGCTTGAGAAAGAGTGATGGAATGTTGTCAGGGGCATTGGAGCATGGTTTGAGTTTGAAGAAGTTGTTTGATACTGGTGGTAGACACGGGATGTAGAATGAAAGTGGGAGGTGGGTTATGAGAGTTGGAGTGAGGGATGGGTGTAGAAGGATGCTTTGGGTTAGGGGTAGGGGTGGAAGAGGAGAAGGATTTAGTCAGTTCAGCTATTGAGCCAGTAAAAAACGAGTTAAAGAGAGTTGCTATTTCAGTGTCAGTCTTATTATTGTCTGGACAGGGATTGGATTTTGTACCTGGATGTAAGAGTGAATTGATGGAATTCCAGAATTTTTTGGGATTATTTGTGAGGGAGGACTGAAGTTTGCCGTAGTAAGATTTCTTATCCTTTATAATAAGTTTTTTAGCAAGATTGCGGAGTTGCTTAAATTGCAGTAAAGAGGCTGGGTTTTTATTTTTGTTGTATAGTTTCCATGTTTTGTCCCTTTGTCTCATTAGAGTTTTAGTGTCTTTAGTTAGCCAAGGGGCAGAGTTGAACTTTATCCATTTTGTACGGGGAGGGGCTTGGGAATCTAGGATTTTAAGGAAGGTAGTATTGAAGAGTTCTAGGGCTTCATCTAGGGGAAGAGTGTTTAGTGAATCCCAGTTTGTTAGTTGAAGGGTTTCTGAAAATACTGAAGGATTAAAATTAGTTAGGTTGCGAGATTGGGCATATTGTTGTTGGTGTGGGAGCTGTTGGGTTTTTCGGTTAATAAAGGCTGGGAGATGATCACTTAATGAGTCTGGTAAGGTACCTGAGTTGGAGATATTGTTAGGGTGGCTGACTAGGATCCAGTCCAAGATGGACCCTGGAGGGTTGGTTTTGTTAGGTCTGGTAATGTTGTTTATTAGTTGAGTAAAATTATAAAGATTGATAGACTGATGGGGAGTATTGTTATTAATATTATTCCAATCAATATTTACATCACCTAGAATGAAAGTTTCCTGTTTAATATTGTTTGAGGCCCAACAGAGAATATTCTCTAGGGTGGAGGAGTTGTCTCCAGGAGGGATATAGATGGTTATAATACAGATACTTTTGAAGTTGTTTATTTTGAGGATTCCTATGACTAGTTCTGCATTATTAAAGTTGGGAATGGTATTTTGGTATGGGCTAAGATTTAGCAGGCAGTTGTAGACTAAGGCTACACCACCACCTTTTGTTTAGGCGATCGGACCTGAGTGCTTGGTAGCCAGGTGGTAAAATTTCAGAGTTACTAGTTTGAGGTTTTAGCCAGGTTTCTGTTACTGCTACTATGTCAGGTTCAGTTATATTTAGCCAGGCATGAAAGTTTGTTATTTTGTTATTAATACTCTGGGTATTAATGGTAATAAATTTAAGGTATTTATTATTGTGCCTATTTGTGGGGGTAGTGGGAGAGAGAATGTTAGTTGGTGTTGGCCCAGGGTTAGGATGGACATCTCCTGCAAGAGCAAGACAAGAGAAGGAGTAGAGGAGTTGAAACCTAGAATTGCGGAGTAAAGTAAAAGGGAGATGTAATTTACATTTGAAAATGGGAGACTTTTTGTAGAGTGTATGGTGTTTTAGTTTAAAGTAATGAAATGGATTTGGTTGAAGGAGGAAGGGGGATATCAAATAAAAATGGAGGGATGATGGATGTGGAAGGGAGATAGTGGAGGATGAGTGGGGTGAAAAAGAGGCGGGTAGTGTGGTATTGGAATAAGAAGATGCATTATACAGAATGGTGAGAATGAAAAGACATGTAAATGAGGTGAGATAGTGTGGAGGAGTCATGGAGGAGTAGTGTAGGATAGATATTGGAAGATAGGGTAGTGGTAGGCTATTTAACAGCAGGAAATAGCTCTGTGGAAGGAAACAGTTCAATAATGATCCAGTTAACTGTCAACAGTAATGAAATAGCAGCAAACTCAGCGTGAGCAATAAAAGTACAAACAATTCTATAGCAGATATCTCAGTAAGTAGAAGTGTGAGTGCAACAAAGAAAATGTGATGCAATAGTCAACCAAATAAGATCAGTAAAAATGCAAAACAGTACAACAAAAAAAATGAGACAACTCAGAAATGTGTAGTATGTGTAAATAAAGTAAATACAAACAGGGAAAAAGCTGGTTCTTTGACAGGAACACCCTTACAGAGCAGTGGGTACTTAGCAGATTGATCAAAAATAGACCTAGAAGGAATAAAGGAGTCCATCGACAGGGTCAAGATGCTGTGCTTTGTGCAGCGAGTCTGAATCCTGATGTAACAAAAGGGGGACAGGGTGCAATCACCTCTCTGGTTCCATCTCTCTTGGGTGTGTTGCAAGTATATAAAGTCATACCTCTCAACCTCACAGTGCAAGAAATCAGGGTTCTGTTAAAGGCAGAGGAAGAAGGCACTGATTTTCTTTGGGTGGAATATCCAGGTTATGGCAAGTCATTCTTCATTTCCATATACTGATTCTCAAAAAGCATTCGATAATCTTTGGGGGTCTAATTAAATGACACTACGGTTGTTAGTCTAGAAAGTCTTGCAGTAGAGAAATTAATCTTTGTTTGCAGCTTATTATTCATATTTTCATATTTATGTTCATAGTTTCATAACTGAGACCTACATTTTATTGAGGTATATGGTGTGAAACACAAATATGGGAGACAGGACAATTTACTGAAAATACTGGTTTATATCACACTATACTGAAAATATTGCTAGTTGTATGTGAGTGATTATGAAAATAAGCAGTATTTCCATATTTACTTTATACTTCAAAAGAACAAGTGACTTACAAACTGTTGCATGACTTTAGGAGAAACCTTAGATGCTGTTGAAGAAAACTCTTTTATATTTGCACTGTACATCTTAAGAGAAATCCAGTATTATTTGTATTGCTAATTTTACAATTAAACATATGTTTCCATATTTCTGTAAATATCTCAGTAAAATGAATTTAGAGGAATTGCCTCTTGTTATGTAAAAGCTTATGTCTGGTTAACAAAAATGTTCTAAGAATATATGTCTAGGTTGTATATTTTTTTTCAAGATACAAACATTTGTTTTTTTTTAAATACTCTGGAATGTAAGATGTATGTAGGCTGCTAGAGGTTTGACATTCCACAACACATAGTTGTTAATGAGTTAATTTTTTGTCCAAACAGGGTAGACTTATGAAAGGGTTTATAAAGGACAGATGACTTGGAATCCTCAGCAAAATTTGTAAGGCACAACAATGCATGTTGGCGATGATCTATGACAGTGCTTGCTGCCCTAGGAACACCATCCAACAGGTTATGAGCAAGTTAGATGGTGTAATTGGACACAGAAGACATAGTTGCCAGGTAATGCTGCAACTTGGCCTGAAGATTGCCATCAGGTAGCGCTTCCAGTGACTGGGACACCTCATCTGCCAATTCCCATTGGAGGAGTAATTTATGCGATAGCTAGTTTAACCGTCAGTGAGAATGTGAAAGACGTATAAATAGCTGTCCATCACTCTGATCACCTTCTTGGCAGGATAATCACTAGGACTCTGTCAAGTATGAACCTTTTTAGGGGACAGGTTAGGAACAATAGAGTTTATCTTGAGAGTCCGTACCAAAAAACCCAATCCTTCTTTGGCCAAATGATCTCTCATCTGGCCTGCTCAGAATAGGTGCCACATGTGGTTTTGACTACAAGATGGCCTAACCATCTTGTCTGGAGAGAAGACCACCCAGGAGAATATTGATGGGGATCTGAAAAGCTACTTGCAGGATACATACAGAAGAATACTGGGGGTATTGGATCATACCACTCTCTGCCTCAATATTTCAGGAACTTCTCCAAACCGGAGCTTACCTAGAGGGCATGGTAGGAAATCCATGCAGTCTCCATTGTCAGTATCTGGAGTGGAGGACTCCATCAGGTATTTCACGTGCCTCCTTGCACAACTCTGCTTTCTGCCTGACCTCAGAGGGTATTGACCTGATGATGAGGAAGAAGCATGACATGATCCAGATACATGAGACTGATCCAAGAGGAGCCTCTTGTTTCTTCTACAATGCTGTAATGAAGGATGACTGGCAGAATAGATCAGAAAGGAAAATGCCTCCAGTTGAGGCTGTAGTTGGTGTTGTAAGCAGCAAGAGCAAAACTCACTGACTCCAACTGCCTGGGACCAAAGTCCATTGAAGTTGAAACTAACACTGATGAATCAGCACTATGCCCAACGAAGTCTGACACTGAGAAAGCCCCAAGGCCATAGGCATGAAATGTGACCCATAAAGATTGCCAATGATCTCAACAGTGTATGGACTGAGACTGACCCGAAACAGCCAACCCCAACTCATAGGGCTACGAGACAGCATCATAGCAAAAGAGACTGATGCTGACGGCATTGTAGATGTGAAGGCATTGAGACCATTGGTTATGGTGCTGAGGCTAAGGCCACATCAGATGAAAGCAATGTGTTGACACCAACATCTGCAGGTTCATGACTAGACTCATCAAAACCAGTACAAAAAAATAAATAAATGGGGCTAATAATGATACCAGTGATGGAAAGGCAGAAAAGGAGAGTTTGGATTGAGCTTCTCTTGCTGTCCTGATAGTAGAGGGAGGAATTGGCAAGAAGCATTTCCTGTTGCAACTTTATGAAAGCCTTTCATTATCTTTTCATAGTTAATGCCCAAAGTGAGTGAATGACTTTGAAATGACTTAGTTGACCTGGTAGATGAAGGTCTGGAATGCAGTATTCTTCTTACCTCAGAATCAGAAACTGATGTTACACCGTCTTGACAAACGTAGATGGAGAAAGCTCAACCAAATTCACAGGAAACTTAGCAACACTAGTAGATATAGTAGCAGAACACATAGAGAAGTCCTCTTCTCTAGGTATATTTTTTCACAGAAGTTATAGAAGCCTGTTTAGCACTATAAGATTTGTCAGTCATTCACATCAACTTTCTATCTCTGTCCCTGTTGTGAATCTTGTCCTTATGGTTGTGCTTTTAAGAATAATAAGAATTATAGCCAGTACTGGGGAGGTGATGGGGTCGACCCCAAGACTGTGCCTGAGGATGAAGTCCTTTAGGGGTGAACCTCAGACTCTAAATACTTTGCAAACTCAACTTATTTGTTCTATCTGTTAATGTTTAGGAGACTGAAAGACACACATATATATCACATTTTTTATTAAAATATGCTTCCCCAAGGCATGTAACATTTAAGGTGTGTCTATCCTGAGGGAGAATCTTATGACCACACTTAGTACCAACCTAAACATTCTACTTTGCATGTTTAAAAGCAGCTTAAACCAAAGTCAAAACAACATTTCACCAATTTCTGAGAAAACAGAAAATCACAGCTATGAACTGCAGATGGTTCAACAGGCAACAGAAAACACACTGCAACAACTGACAGAGGACCCCACAATCAACTAGATAAATAAAACAAAATATTCAAAAAAGATTACCTCTTTAAACAAAATTAACAGCAGCATGACATGAAAGAAATTCCAGAGAAATAAAATGCATGCTATGAGAAAAAGTGACAAGGCACAGTGAAAAAAGAATGCCAAGGCCTAAGGCAGGTTTCTGCAAAGTAAAAAGTGACAGTAAGGTTTTAAGAAAATGGTCTGACGTTGTTTTGTAAATCAGAAGATGGAAAGATCAAGAAGGCATCAAAATATAATATAAAAAATAGCAAAAAGTAATTTTTACAAAACTAAACTTAAAAAAACAAAGTAAGCTGTCTCAATTTACATTTTAACAATGAAAAGAACATGAGTGATAAAAAAAAGCTGCAAAAACTATTAGCTAGAAGAGTAATGTAAAGGGGAGGAAATTATAGCCTGCAAAAGTTTTAGTTGCGGCGGTGACTGAAAGTCTGCAATTTTAGTCTATGGGTTGAATCTTGACGAGATGGCCTTCCTCATCCCATATCTATATATGCCCTTGAACATTTTTTAGGTTCACATAGAAGTCAGCTAGCCTAATAAAGAATTCTCAGGTTGCAGGTGCCTTGTCTTGACAACGCAAAAATACAGAATGGGATACAAAAACATACTTAGTGCAATCACAATATGTCTACTGCAAGTACAGGTCATAGCATGATGTAGCTTGAGAGTAATTTTCAATTAATTAGGTAGAAATTTGCAGTCCAGGTCACTGCTAATTAGAAAACCCTCTCCCACAATGCACATGAATTGTGGTGAAGGAGGAGTCACCATCGTAGCTAAGTAGGTAAGAGTGTGATGAGCAAAATAAATTAACATAGAGAATGCATGTGCCATGATATATGTATGTGCTGAAATTTGTAACAGTACAGAAAAAACAAGCATGACAATTTAAAGGGCCCAGTGCTAGGTCTAAATTTCTTTTAGATCATAAAAGGAGGTAGGACAATGTATATGACAGTAGGAAAAAGGGGCAGCAAGCAGAGGAGAATACAAAAGGGAAACAGGGAAAGTAAGAATGGGAACAGGGAGAGGCATGCAGGACAGACTTTTTTCGGGGAGAGACGCCCATTTTCTATATGAAAGGAAACTGGGGAAGGATGTAAGGGATGGTGACAAGATGATATTCAGAAACGGTGTCAAATGCACAAACATTAAAAAAAAAGAGTGGTGCTGGAACACTAATGGTTGGGGGAGTGGAGTTAGAAACACAAACAGAGAGGACAATGGTAATAGGGAGAATTGGACAATAAACAGGGGAGGGCACTGACATACAAGGGAGGAGAACATCAGGATGGAGGTTAGGGGGTGGGTATGACCTTCTGAATTGCGTTGCCTGTGCATTATCTGGGGGGAGGATAGGCAGTAGCCTGACCACCCTCCCAGATGGGGGCACCACTTGAGGTGGTGATGGTGTAAACTGGCAGTAATGCAACTCTGTTAGCAGCAAGAACCCCTTTCTAGGCAGCTAGTGGGGGCTTCCAGCTGCCAGTCTATCAGATTGTGACTGCCATTCCCACCTCCCTGCAAGAAATAAAGTCCTCAACCCTCTCAGTGCCACCATGAAAAACAGCAGTACTCCAAGACGGTGAAGCAACACCAGAGGAGAAGTGGGCTACTGGCTGTCCCCGGCTATACTTACCACGGAAGCAGACCACATTGCATGTGGAATACACACAAGGGATGATTGGGTCTTCTGTGGGAGAGGTGACTGTGATCATGACAATGGCACTGCCATGACAGCTGCTGTACAAAATGCAAAGAGAAATAAACAGAAAAAAAGTATTTACTCACTATAACATTCCATCTGTGTTTTCCATTTTCATTCTTCCTCAACAAATGGATTCAGATCCGACCGCGGATCTGACTCGACCACTTTTTCAAGGTTGTAAAACACTGAAACTCTTGAGCTCCTCTCCTAATCATAATGCACTAGTCCCCTATGTGACATCTCCACTCTGTGCCAGTAATCAAGGAGCCTGAATCTTCACCACTGACACTAGAGGGACATTCACTTGGAATACAAATGGATACACTCAGTATTTCCAGAGGCAGACCTCTTTGCATCAAGCACAATTTTCCTTAAGAGCAGACAGGGAACACACTCAGTCCAGGGTCTGGATCTCGCTGTCTGTCTCCCTCCAGGTCCTCAATAAGGCTCCCCACTGGTACAGCTGTAGGGTTAGGTGCTCAGCCAAGTGTACAAGCCAAGTCCTCCAGTACCCTCCCTGTGAAACCAGTGTTTCATGTCCCTGTCCCAAGTAGCTGACACACACACTTATTAAGATTTAATACACACACACACACACACACACACACCAGGGAAAGGCTGACACAGATTACCCGCTCTACCAACTTTGCCAAGACTATAAGGTAGTTTCACTGCCACCAGTCAATTACTATAAGGCTCTTAAAAGGGTACTCATTTATGCTGAGTGAAGTTAATATCAATACAAATGGTAATGTTGACCAAACAGCAAGGGTTTCAGTAGTAGCCAGAGTTATCAACAAATAAACTTCAAATCATAATCACTTCAAAACTTTACTAAAAGCGCACCTAAAACATGCTGGCTATGCCCTTGCAACTCCCACTCTAATATCACCCTCCCCATCCAACCACTACCTTTCTTTCCACTCCACTAACTATCTTGATTATAGCAAGCTCAGATGCTCATAAGCCAGTACTTATTATACAGCAGGAACTTCTTCTTGTAACATTTGTTAATGTCTGTTATGTACTTCACAGATAAAGATTCTAGTTGTCTACTGATGTACTATGTTCTTCATCTGTAAATATGTTGTAAGTAATTGCTATGTAAATTGTTGTTCACTATGTAATCCATTGTAACTACTGATTGTTTATTTTAACTGTGGAGCTTTTCTCCCTGGGCCTCCGCTGAAAATGGACCTACGTCCAGTCAGACACTCCCGGTCAACAAATATAAATAAATAAATAAAATAAAATAAAATAAATAAGTGCAAATACTCTCAAAACTTAAATATTTTTCTAAAAGGACCATCTACAATGAAAAGTTTAAATATATTTAATAGTAAATAATAGAAAACAAGAAATTACTGAACATATATTTACAGTAAACACCAAATTTTCATTCACAGGAAATATTAAAAATAACATCTATGGAAAGTTTCACACAGTTGTAGAAAAACAGTATTTAGTTAATCTCACTATCTGTTCCTGATTGACTAAAATAATTACTGTTCCTACTTCCTGAATACAGCCAGGCAAGATGGGTGAGTGGTCCTTGTTAGCAGATCCAAGAGAAAATACAGAATGCTGCTGAGACTTCAAGTCTCCTCTAATATTAAAACATTTTTTCTGTACAGAATAACATCACATATATCTGGTCATCTGGCTCTGTTTCCCACACTATTCCTCAAAACTAGAAGCTACCAGGGTTTAGCACCTATGTGCTACAATACACACTAGACCTTTTTTATTAAAGCATCTGGAAGCCATAAAGCAATAAAACCATTCCACTATTCCTACAGGAGCTACAACCTACTCTCTAGCACAGACATTGCATCTTCAGCTCCCTTCAAAACTGTGGGATAACATCTTTATGTCTTAACCCATAAAGTAATTTAATTTCAGATATATTTTAAAGTCAGGTGGATTAACCTCTTCTCTTCCAGTATATGTTGTTACAACGTATACATTTACTTCAGTTACAATAATACATGTACATTTCTTTTCCTTCCAGCAGGGCACACTGTTGATGCATTTTAATACAAGCAAACCTCACAAATGCATTTTTAGTATAAGCATCTGTACAAATCAGCTTGATATACAAAAGACATGTAATTATTTACAAAATACCAGCTAGCTGTGCTAGCATATTTTACACATCCACTGCCCTACGTCTCCTGGCATGGCTGGCAGTACCTCCTATCATCACACCCTACCATACCTCAGATCTTGTTTGTTGACCTTTTAGCCTATATAGTAATTAACAAATAAGATGAGATAACAGAATCTGGAGCTCAAGTAAGGGAACACTGGTTCCTTTAGTATCTTCTAATCCTTCCAGAAGTCAAATTGGTAGGGGGTTGGAGGGAGGGGAGTCGAGGAAGAATAAAAATGGAGAACATCGATGGAATGCTATGGTGAGTACATAACTTTTTTTATCTGATGTTGTCATTTTCATTTATTCCTCAACAAATGGGACAGAGTCCCCAGCTACCTACATCCCAGGAGGACTCGTAAGAAAGGATATTCCTGAGCACAACTGAGCTGAGCACTGTTCTTCACATAAAGACCAGATCCAATTTGTAATGAGCAATAAAAGTATAAGGATTAGACCAAGTTGCAGCTGCACAAATGTTGTCCAAGGAAGAGAGGATCCGGATAAAAATACAGAATAAGTTGCCATAGAACTGGTGGAATGATCCAAAGGTTTTGGCAAAAACAAAGTCAATTTTTTGTAAAGAAAGGAAATACAATCAGTTAACCATTTGGCTAAAGTTACTTTAGTAACTGGTTTGCCCAATTTTGAATCCAAAAAGAAGACAAATAATTGATCTGATTTCCTGAAAATTTTTGTTCTATGTAAATAAAAATGTTACTGTCTATGAATGCACAACAGGTGCAGCAGCAACAACAACAACAACTCTCCTTTGCTTGTGAAATTTGGAAAGAAAAGTAAAGGTTGATAGTTTGATTGACATTGGATTCTGACACCACCTTATGAAAGAAGGATGGGTTGGTTCGTAAGGATATCCTACACTTATGAAAAATCAAATAAAGAGGCTTGGAAAATAGGGCTTGAAGTTCTGAGACTTTTCTAGCAGAGGTAATGCCTACTACAAAGGCAGTCTTCCAGATTAAAAATTTTACTTCACATTCGGCTGACAGTTCAGAAGGGGATTGGGTCAATGATTGTAAGCAAATTCAAATCCCACAGAGGAGTGAGCTCTTCAAAAGGGGGTCTAAGAAGAAAAGTTCCCCTTAGAAAGGCCTTACAAAGTTTGGAAGAAGCTAAAGACGAATTATTTACTCCAATACAAAAATTAGAAATGACAGCTAGTTGTACTTTAATAGCTGAAGAATTAGCACCATCATTAAAAATTGTAGCTAAAAACTCAAGAACTTTAGGTACTGGCACTGAAAAGGGGTAAATATCTTTTTGCTGCACACAAACAACAAACCTTTTCCATTTACTTCTGTAAATTCTTTAGTGGAGGTTTTGTGGGAAGATAAAAGAATGTGGCAAATGGGGGAGGAGAGCCAGGGCTGTCTGGCTATCAATGGAAATGGAGAAACCATGCAGCCAACTTTACGCCTAAAATGTCTGGGTGTATCATATCTGTCAGGTGAAACAGGAGGTCAGGAACTGGCTCCAGAATCTATGGCAGGTGAAGCAGATGAGACCAAAGAAAGGGGAACCAAATCTGATGAGGTCAATGAGGAGCAGTGAGGATGATTGTGCTCTTTAATCGAGATGCATTCTGAAGGCGTTTGGGGATTTATAGGTACTGGGGGAAAGGCGTAGAGGAGACTGGGGGGGGGCAATCATGGGAAAGAGCATCTGTCAGTTATTCTCCCATTGGGGGGGATAAGGGCAAAGGAACCTGCTGTGCTTGTTATTTAGGAGAGATGCAAAGAGGTCACAGCAAGGTCGGCCCCATTGATGTAACATCTTTTCCAACACTTTCATGTTGAGTGACCACTTGTGAGGCATTAGAATGGACCTGCTTAACTTGTCTGCTATCACGTTGGATTTCCCTGGAATGTGTGTTGCTGTCAGAAATCGACTGGATGAGGTCACCCATTGCCATACACTCAAAGCTTCTTGACACAGGGGCTAAGATTTGGTTCCTGCGTGTTTGCTGATGTACCAGACCACTGACATATTGTCCATCTGAACTGCAGTGGTCCCGGAGGGGAGAGTGTCTTGCAAGGTTTGCAATGCTAGGAGGACAGCTCTTGTTTCTAGGACATTGATATTTGGCAAGCTTCTGTAGTAACTATGACCTTGGGATGAGGAAGAATGAAGGTGTTACCTTGTATTAGCTGATCAGAGTAAATCTACTTAAGGAGGTAATTTTTGCATGCCTGCGTTATCTTGATTTGGGTGGATAAAGGTTGGTGAAGGTGAGTCACTAGGGTCCACTGAAGAATTCTCAGGTGGTATCTTGCTATCAGAACCAAAACTATCATAGCAGTCATTGACTCCAATGCCTGAAGGATCACTTGAGCTGAGAGAGAGGGATTTTAAATTATCTGTTTTACCTGGAATTGTATGGTTTGTACCCTTGGTAAAGGAAGGGAGGCTGTCAAGGATACTGTGTTGAACAAAGCTCTGAAGAACTCCAATATCTGAGTTGGTTTAAGTTGAGATTTCTTGTGACTGATAGTAATTCCCAGGTGAGAACATAACCGGAGTACATAATCTTGTGCTTTGATCAGATGATATTATACAAACACTGCAATCATCAAACCACAAAAAAACACCAAAACAGCTTGAGCACAGGAACCACAGGATATATTCAGTATTCAGTTTATTCTGGTACCTCGGCCTTTCGCCTCGTGGGAATAGTTTATTCAGTAACATCCAATCCAATATATACATCAAGTGCTTCCTTAAATAACCAATTACATACAATCAGTTAAATAATTAAACAATTCTATCTAAAACTGTTGTAAACTTTATTCAAGCATGTTTAAAAAAAAAAACTTTTTTCACAACATTCAACAAATCTTTCATAAAAAATTATTATAAGGATAAATTATTATCCAAATTCATTCCCTTAGGAAATAATGTTCTATAATTTATGATCATCCTACATTCTAAGCTATTAAGTTCCCTTTTAAAGTTACCACCACTATTCAAAGTTGGCCGTGCCAAAATACTAAAGAATAAAATATTTGCCAATCCAATAGGATGTGTAGAAATAAAATGACTAGCTACTGGACTATCTGTGTTTTGTCTTCTTATATCTCCCAAATGTTCCATTATTTGTATTTTAACCTTTCCTTTTTTGTCCAGTATACCAGCTTGTTTTTATGCAACCACATCCAATAATATACACCACTTCAAAATAATTACAATTAAAGGGTTCTGTGGCTCTGTAATTCCTACCGTTGATTTTACTACCATCCACATTCCTAATCCTGCTACATACTGTGCAGTTTCCACAAGCTCATGTGCCTACTCTGTCACTTGATCCAGTTTTAATGCCATACCCACTCAACAGTTCTTTCAAATTATTATATTTGTCATATGAATAAATAATATGTTTGGGAAATAAATGTCCAATTAGCACATCATCATATACCACATAACAACGTTCTCTAACTATTCTTTCCAAAGTATTAGAAAAAGGAGAAAATCTAGTCACAGACAAGAATTTATGTCTTACCATAACGTTCCATCTGTGTTGTTGATCTTCTTCTATTCATCACTGATAGGTTGGGTTCCGAGCCCTCGGAATCGAGTTGGCCTAATACCAAGCTCGTGTACACCAAAAACTCTCGAGCTACGCTGCTACCCACAATGCCATTCTCCCAGTTACGTCAGATCGAGTTTGCATGAAACATATAGAAGTAAAAAGCAGAGGCCATTTCTGCGCAAAAACCCTGAAAACGCCACAAGGACCCATAAGATCCACCAGGAGCCTTTGGTGAGTGATGGAGGGTGGGATGTGACGAATGGAAGAAGATTAACAACACAGATGGAACATTATGGTAAGACATAACTTCTTTATCTGATGTTGTTAATCTTCTTCCCATCCATCACTGATGGGAAACAATCCCAAGCTACTTGAAAACCTGGGTGACCCTTATGGAAGAACATTCCTAAGTACCATTGAGCCAAAGACTGCTCTTCCCTTGAAGACCATGTCCAACTTATAATGTTTGATGGAAGTGTGAGGTTTAGCCCAAATGGCTGCTGCACAAATATCATCCATAGAGGCTCTGGAGTGAAAAGCAACAGAAGTCGCTATGGCTCTCATTGAATGTGCTTTGATATTGACAGGTTTAGACTCATTCGCATGTGACTATGAAAAGGCAGTACAATCTCTGAGCCATTTTGATAAAGTGACTTTTGGTACAGCACATCTCAATTTTGGTCCAGAGAAGGAAATGAAAAGTTCATCTAACTTGTGGATAGATTTAGTCCTATCTGGGTAAAAATGTAGTTGTCTATGTACATCTAATGAATGTAGATAGTATTCTCCTTTATTGCAATAATTTGGGAAAAACACTGGGAGTTCAATGGACTGGTTCACAGAAAAATCAGAAATCACTTTGGGGAGAAAACATGGATTAGTACGAAGAGATACTCTGTCTTTATGGAAAATGAAATACTGGCACTTGATGCATAAGGCTTGTAATTCTGATATCAGTCTAGCTGATGTGACAGCCACCAAAAATAGAGATTTCCATGAAAGAAATTTGAGGTCACATTTTGCAGCATGCTCAAAAGGGGGTAATTAGAGAGACTGTACCAGGGAGAGATTCCTTGTCTCTAAAGGACACCTGACTGGAGGTCTGCTATGAAAAACTCCTTTGAGAAAGGTCTTGCATATGCGGGTGGAGATAAGTGCAACGCCTTCTAAACAGTTATGAAAATTGGAAATAGCTGCTAAGTGGACTTGAATGGTAGAAGCTGATGCTCCATTCTCAAAAAACCCAGAAATGTATTGAAGTATAACAGAGAAAGGAGCTGAGAGGGGGTCTAGCATCTGTTCTTTAGACCAGAGCGCAAACCTTTTCTACTTATCTCTGTAAAGTTTTCTGGTGGATGGCTTATGGGAGGCCAGAATAATATTGCAAAAAGGTGAGGAAAGGGTTTCCTGCCTGGCAACTAACGGAAGTGGAGAAACCAAGCTGTCAGCTTGAGAGTGGACAGATTTGGGAGAGTCAACCCTTGGGGGTGAGAAATTAAGTCCGGACAAGTGTCCAGGATCCATAGAGGTGAGGCCAGAGGAAAGGGAACCACACTTGTTGAGGCCAGAATGGAGCAATGAGTATCACCTTGCATCTCAACCGAATTGCTTTCTTCAAAACTAGGGGTATGAAAGGAATTGGAGGATAAGTATAGAGGAGACCCATGGGCCAGTCGTGAGTCAAAGCATCTCTTGGGGACTCCCCCTCTGGGGGAAAGAGTGCAAAGAAGCTGCTGCATTTGTTGTTCAAAGGGGAAGCGAAGAGATCGCACCAAGGCTGGCCCCATCTGCTGAAAATTTCTGCCGTCACATTTGGATTGGGAGACCACTCGTGTGGAAGAAGGATGCATCTGCTCAGCCTGTCCGTAATCACATTGGAGCTCCCCAGGATATGCATTGCTATAAGAAAGCGGTTGGAAGCTATCACCCAGTTGCAAATTCTCATGGCTTCTCGAAACAGGGGGTAGGATTTGGTTCCTCCTCGTTTGTTTATGTACCAGACTACTGACATATTGTCTGATTGAATCACAATCTTTCCCGATGGAAGGAGTGGATCCTAGTGCCTGCAACGCCAACAGCACCGCTCTCAACTCCAGAACACTAATATGCAGGTTGGCCTCTAAGCTGGACCATGTGCCTTGGACTGGCTTTCCTTGAAAATGGCCCCCCCCACCCTATCAGGGAAGCATCCGCGGTCACCATGGCATTGGGTTGAGGGGTTTGGAAGGGGTGACACCAAAGTTTTTCATCTGGCCTCATCCACTAGAGGAGATCTTGCTTGCAAGAGTTGGTAATGAGGATCTGTGAGTTTAGGGGGTGAAGATTTGCCGACCATTGGGACAATAGGAGCCACTGTAACAGTCTCAGGTGTAATATTGCCAGAGGAACAGTTGGGATGGCCGTAGCCATGGACTCCAGAGCCTATAGAATGTCTCTTGATGACCCCTTTCTTTGACAGAGTATCACTCGTACTTGCAATCTTAACCTCTGAACCTGTGAGCTGGTAGAGAAACCAGGCATGTTTGAGTATTGAAAACTGCCCCTATAAATTCCAGTTGTTGGGTAGGTTGTAGATTGGATTTCTCCCAATGGACTGTGATGCCTAGAGACTCCGCTAGTGACAGTGTGTAACGGAGGGCCATGGTCAGGAAACGCTCGGTGGGGGTGGAAAGGAGCCAATCATCTAAATATGGAAACACCTAGAATCCTTGGCAGTATCAGATGAGCTGTCACCACTGCTAGGCATTTTGTGAACACTCTGGGGGCCGTTGAGAGACCGAATGGCAGGGCTCTGAACTGGTAATGATTGGCTCCTAGCTGGAAGCGAAGAAGACTCCTGGAGTGTTTGTCCATTTTGATGTGGTAATACGCATCCCAGAGGTCTATCGAGCACATCCAAATATCCTCCCTTAAAAAAGGGAGAATGGGTTGAATAGTGACCATGTGGAATTTGATTTGAACCACTGACTTGTTTAGATGGCTGTGTTCCAGAATGGGTCTCCAGTCCCTGGTCTTTTTTGGCACCAAAAAGCATCTTGTGTAAAAACCAGATCCGCATTAGTCTGGGGGGACTGGTTGGATAACTCTTTTTTTGACACAGCTTTCTTGTCTCTGAAGCGGCTTCTTCCCTTTGACTGGGTGGAACATCGGGAAGGTGCTTTGTAGGTTTTGGACGTGATGTTAGTGGGATGTAATAGCGTCTGGAGATTATTCTCTGCACCCACCGATCTTTTGTAATAGTATGCCAGGCAGTTTGGTGCAGAGAAAAACAAGCCCCAACTGCTTCCAGTGGAAAGCAATCAGGCAACGCTTCAGGAGTGTTGATAAGACCATCCGGAGAAAGTATCCCTGGAGTCTTGATTTCTGGGACCCCCTCTACCCCTAAAGGGGTGTCTTCCACCATTAGAACCCCCTCTGCCTCTAGAGGAATCCTCAGCACATGCATTGCGAAAAGAACCTTGAGATTTTTTGTGCCATGTTTTCCCACTCCTCTGGTTCCTGGAAAAAGGATGTTGAGGCTTGGAAAAACATAGGTCAACGACAGACAAGGTCTTTCCATCCTGATCGCACCTGGCCAGTGTCTCCTTTACTTTAGAACCAAACAAGGAAGATGGTTCAATAGGGGCGTTCAAAAAGGAGGACTTGAAGGAGTCCCCGAGGTCACAGATGTGCATCCAGGCATGACGCTTCATGACTATGCCTGCACTTGCAGCTATAGCTGCCCATTCAATTGTGTGGGAGAGCAATCTCATGGATGAGTTGGAAATAGACTCAAGGGTGGCAAGTTGAGAGGCAACCTTGTCTCGTGCCCCATCAGAAACTTGGCCTGCGAGGGCTCCAGAAAGTTTGGAAATCAGATCTGTTTGGTGTCTCATGAAATGTACCAAGTAGTTCAGGGACCTGACTGCAAAGGTCATTGAAGCAAAAACTCACTTCCCTAGTCTGTCCACAGCCCAAGACTCTCTGATGGGCAGGTGACTACTAGGACTTTCTTCCACAAGATCCTTTTTAGTGGCTGCCGCCACCACCATAGTGTCTACTGGCAAGCCACTAGACCAGTGGGGGTGTTCCTCTGGTGGAAAGAATCTTATGTGGTCTCCGGGGAATGGCCTCAATAGAATCAGGGTTCTTCCATGCACGTTGCCCGACGAGCTGGACTAACTCATCAGCAGGTGGGGTCACCTAAGAAGTAGAAGGCCAAGAGTGGAAAGCCTGCAGGAAAACAGACTCCTCCAAGGAAGGGTTAGGAGCTTCCAGCCACCTCTCTGTTTCAATATTTCTAGGATGTCTCCAAAGGAGAAATCATCAGGGGGGTGACCATGGGGACCCCTCCCCATCATCGTAGTCTGTATCCTCTGTGAGGGACTCCTCAGAAGATTCAAGGTGTTTCCTCTTACATGCCTCCTTCCGAGGAGGACAATCTTGGAACCAGGGTCACACCCCACTCCGTCAGACCTGCTCCTGGGGATGGAGCCTCAAGCAAGATTGGGGCAAGCATTGTGCCCGGATCCGAGGACGGAACCGATAAAAAAAACTTGGAACTGTGCTCAGAACTGAGGGTTCTGCACCCCCAACCATGAGACTGAGGAAGGGATGGTTCCGATGGATCCGAAACCCAAAGGGGTGGCCTCGAAGCCTCAGTGCGGGTCACTTTCGGCACCGAGGAATGGGTTTCCACCAAGGATGTTGGAGCAATGGGCTTCGGAACCAACAGAGGAGTATAATTTGGAGTCCTAGGAGCAATAGACCCAAACCCCGAAGTGGTATGAGTCTTAGGAATGTTTGTTATCCCTCTGGCTGTCAACAGCTGGTCCAACAGGTGCACCACATTGAATTCAGAAAGACTCCTGGTGGACCTTGTGGACACCCCTGAAGGGGAGTCAGGCCGGTCCAGAAAGGGGCTATACATCTGGCCTAAGAACGGGTCCAATGAAGGGGAGTACTGGGTCTGCGGTGTTTGAGTTATCGGCACCATAGTCTCTAACTTGGAGACAGGTAATAGAGGAATCAGCGGTGTCGAGAAGGGACTCGGTGCAGAGGAAGCACTCAGAGTCGAGGTTATTATCGGTTCCAAAGGGATTGTCGGAACCACCTTCGGTGCGGTAAAAGATGAAGTCGGTGCCAAAACTATTGAAGAAAGTAAGGTTGGAGCCGTAGTTGTCATTGTAGATAGGACTGGTGCCATAGAGTTTGGTGCCGAATCTGGCACCGACATAGAAGTTTCTGTAATATCTATGACACTGGATAAAGAAGCAACTGGAGCAGAGCTTGGAACAGAAGCAATAGTCATAATCGGAGCCGATGAAGCAATTCTGTGCTCTGTTGAAGATTTGTGGGCCTTGTGTTTATGGGACTTGCCCTTATCCCCAGCCAGTGAAGAGGGATCTGAATAGGGACATTTTTTGTCCTTCACTGGAGGGGTTGAGACCTCCGACACAGAAAGGGCCTCTGAGAAAGGTGAGACTAACATGACTTTCAAAATCAGTTTATTTTTTCTCTCGTTCAGCGTCCGCTGACTAAAACTTAGGCAAATCTGGCAAGGAGGTTTCACAGAAAGGTGAGAAACCCCCAGACAAAATACACACAATCATCATGCGAGTCACTGTTAGGGGGTTTGCCATTGCAGGAAGTGCAATGTCTAAACCCTGAAGTCCCTTTTTTTTTCAGACATATCCATACACACGAAGAAACAAACAAACTACTGACTAAAGGAAGTGAGAAAAGAGAAGAAGAAGATACCAACGATGGTATCAAACGATACCACAAGGGTAGGAGAGGGCGTACCAACGATGGCATAAGAAATACCCAACAGGTAGAGCTAAATAGATAAAAGAGGGTAGAAAATGAGTTAGTTTAGGAAAAAATTCAAAAATACACAAATACTTATAAAATATGACACTCAGCTGGCAAACTCGGTAAAACGCTGCTATATGGTTGTGCGGCAAAAGAGATCTGACGTAACTGGGAGAAGGGCATTGTGGGTAGCAGCTTAGCTCAAGAGGTTTTGGTGTATGTGAGCTTGGTATTAGGCCAACTTGGTTCCGAGGGCTCGGAACCAAACCCATCAGTGATGAATGGGTAAAAGATTAACAACATCAGATAAATAGTTTCTCTTCCCCATCTTCAGACCCTATTTTTTTGGTATATTTCATACCAAATTTTCCTCCTAATCTCTTATTTTGTCCCCAAACCTTATTTCTAGCCTCCACTAAAGTAGGCTTTGAATAACCACGCACAACCAATCTGTCATGAACCTCATCCAAATAAACATCCCTTAACATAGTATCTGATGTATTCTGTTAGGTCCTTCTAAATTCCCCTTAAGGTAAAGATTTTATTAAGTGAGAGGGATGCATACTATTTACATGAAGAAAATTAACAGAAGTGGGTTTTCTGTAAGGTCTATATTGTACCCTACAGTTACTACCCACATATAATTCCACATCCAAAAACACCATGCTAAGTGAATTCAAGTGACATGTAAATTTCAAACAATGAAAATGATCATTAATTTGTTTCATAAATCTTAAAAACCCTTCCTGTTCACCTTTACACACACAGATTAAATCATCAATGAATCTTTTGTAGTATATCACATTCCTAACAAAATATTCATTCAGAAATATAAACTGTCTCTCAAAATCACCCATATAAATGATTGCATATGCGGGGGCATAAGAAGCCTCCATTGCTGTTCCTCTCTTCTGTAAGAAAAATGATCTTTCAATTTAAAATGGTTATGATTGAGACAAAATTCCAAAACGGACAGCAAATAAGAGGTTTGAGGCCCCTCACCCATTATTCTTGCCATTGTTTCTAATCCCCACCTGTTCTCAATGTTAGTGTATAATGCACTGACATCATCTGTTGCCCAAAAATAATAATCCCACCATTCCATCTTACTCAGACTTTCACATACTTCACCTGTATTTTTTATGTGGCATGGAACTTTCAATAAATACTTCTTGAATTGAAAGTCCCAAAAAATCCCCACATTTTGCAGGTATGAACCTATTCCTGATATTATGGGTCTTCCTGGAGGAGTGGTCAAACTTTTATTAATTTTAGGAATGGTATACAATTTTGGGTTCCTAGGTTCCTTAATGATTAGCATTTTTATATCATTATTTCCCAGAAAACCAAGCATCTCCCCTCTTTCCAACAATTAACTCAATTCCAAGTTAAATTGTTTAACTGGGTTATTGTAAAGTTCCATACAATTGCCTTCTTCACATAACAACTTGTTAACCATACTGTCATACTGGCCTGTATTAATACTAACCCAATTACCTCCCTTATCAACTTCCTTAAAAGCAAAATAATTTAAATGCAAATGTACTTTTTGCAAGTCCATCCATTCATTTTTTGTCAAATTGTATTTCTTTTCCTGTTTTAAAACAAACCAAGTTCATGTTCCACTATCTTACAGGTCATGTTTTCAAACGTATATAGGGTCTGAGAGTTTTTTGGTGGCATAAAACTACTTTTGGATATTAATGTAGAAACACACAAATGGCCGTAGCCAGTGCAAAAACCCTCAGCTTGTTCATCAGTAGCTAGATTGCACAAAACACCATTATTATTGGGCTTCCCCGTCCTTCAACAATTAAAAAACACATCAGTTTCATGTAAACTCAAATTCAGTAAAGAATCATCACTATTTGCATTATTACATACATTCAAAGTGTTACTATTTTGAAAATGTACCTTTAAATATAACTTCCAACAGAATTGTTTAACATCCAATATCATATTTGCTAAACAAGGTATTCTAGGAGGGACACATTTTGCCTCTTTTAAAAGTACATTTTTTACATTATCCATAATCTGCAAATCTGATAAGTTGACAATTTATAAATGTTCAGTCCAATATTCAGGCAGAAGCACTGAATTAGATTCAGGAAAACATACCTGGGAATCAGCAGAACCATCAGGATCCCTTATTTCTTGTTGTATTTCACTCAATTCTTTTTGGAATAAGTTTGTCCTTGCTGGGGAGATTGTGCAAGTCTGGTGAAGTTTTTTTGAGAATTAGCAACTTCCCCATCTTGCATGTCTTCAAATGACACACTTTTTTTTTACATAATTAGTGTTGCCTGACGAGAAAGATGAATCGCGTGCTTCTCTAGGCCCAGAGGCTCCTCCTCTGATCATTGACCTGCCGAAACATCCTTTCTGTTGCCAGGAATATACCATATTGTTTTCAAAATCCTTTATACCCCTATTCAATTTCTTCTTCATACATTCCATGACATTGCCCCTCAGTGTTCTGCACCTTAATTTTGATCTCATTTATCGCATCTCTATATTTTTCCTCGGATGCCTCATTCATTAAGGTATCCTGTAACTCTGTGATCTCCCTATGCAACTTATCCATAGTCCCGGTGTTGCTTTTAATCAAGATTCAAAGCAAATTAAGAGTGCCGTTTAGGGCAACTTGCCTCCACTCATCTAACAAATCACCTTCTTCTTCTGTAAGGTCACTGTCAGGCAAACGATCAACATGCAAACGCCTCAGGGTAATATTTAATGATACATATTTTTCCAACAGTTTTGTATCATAAAAAATTGTCACCTCCTTCATCATTAACTGCTCCAACCGGTTAAATTTTTCTATAAGGCCATCCTCACTTGTCAGGAGCTAAGGATCCCTGGATGATAGTTTAAGTTCTCTCTCATGTAGGATGCCAGTAAAAAGCACTCGCTCACAAATCACAGACTGAGTTGAAGTTCCCAAAGAAGCCAAAGCTGAATTAGAACACATCATATACACACTGCAATCACCAAACCACGAAAAAACACCAAAACAGCTTGAGCACAGGATATATTCAGTGTTCAGTTTATTCTGGTACCTCGGCCTTCCGCGAATAGTTTATTCAGTAACAGATAATCCAATATATACATTGGATTATCTGATTGGAGTAAATCTACCAATGGAGATAATTTTTGCATGCCTGAGTTATCTTGATTTGGGTGGATAAAGGTTGGTGAAGGTGAGTCAGTAGGGTCCACTGAATTCTCAGGTGGTATCTTGCTAATAGAACTAAAACTATTAGAGCAGACATTGACCCCAATGCTTGAAGGATCACTTGAGCTGAGAGAAAGGAATTTTGAATTATCTTTTTACCTGGAATTGTATGGTTTGTACCCTTGGTAAAGGAAGGGATGCTGTCAAGTATACAGTATCAAACAAAGCTCTGAAGAACTTCAATATTTGAGTTGGTTCTAGTTGAGATTTGTTGTGATTGATAGTAATTTCCAGGTGAGAGCATAAGGGGAGTATATAATCTTGTGCTATGATCAGATGATGCCTAGTTGGAGTGGTTATAAGCCAGTCTCCAAGTAAGGAAACACCCAGAATCCTTGCGATCTCAAATGAGCTGCCACTACTGCCATGCATTTGGTGAACACCATGGGGGCTGTGGTGAGACCAAAGGACAGAGCTCAGAATTGGCAATGAATGGCTCCCAGTTGGAAGCTTAGGTATCTTCTGGATAGTCTGTACATTTTTATATGATTGTACATATCCTGAAGATCTACTGAGCACATCTGGTCACCCTTGTACAGAAAAGGCAGAATGGACTGAACCGTGACCATCCAGAACTTGGAGTACTGAACTGACTTCAAACAACAAAACTGGTCTCAAATTTTTTTCTGCACTAAAAAGAATCTTGACTAAGTTCCAGACTATTTCTGGTCTGGGGGAACTTATAGGATGACTCTTTTTCTAGCAGCTTTTTATTTCAAGTGCTGCTGCTTTCCACAGACTAGGTGGAATATGAAGAATTTTGTTTACTGTTAATGGGGGTAGGGAAAAGTATATTATATAACCTCTGGAAATAATCCTCTGCACCCATGAATCATTTGTAATCTCTAGCCAGGCTATCTGGTGCAGGTATAAATGACCTCCGACTGCCTCCAGAGGTGGCCAATTGGACCTCCTTTCAGAAGCGCTGGTATGATCTGTCAGAGAAGGTATGTCTATATCCTTGCTTTTGCAGACCTCTTCTGCCATGTGGGCATACCTCTCAACTGTCCAGATTTTCGCAGAATGTCCCAGTTTTTGCTTAATATTTTTGGTCTTTTCCTCATAAAATTAGTGGCTTTCTGCCAAATTATTCAGGTGTGAAGTCACTAAATAATACTAAATAATCACAGTGATTTGAGTTTCAGACTTAATATCCATCAGCAAATACATGATAATTGAAAAACATGTTATTCTAGCAACTTTCTAAGTTTATAGGTAATTTTTAAAATCTGCCCCTATTTTTGGGCCTTTGTCCCCCCATTATTTATGACTTAGTCCAGATTTCTTTCACTGAGATGTTGAAAGGTATGCGTGTGCATTGCATCTCCAGTTAAAGTCCCCCCCCTCACAGCCTCTGGGAGAACTATCTCCATGTGGATCTTGGAAATAAACCTGGGACTGTCGGAACCACATTTTTCTGCCACCTCATTAATTCCTAGAAAAAGTCCTTTGAGAAGTCGAAAAACATATGCCCACAGCAGAGTGATACAGGCAACAGAGAGACCCAAGAGAGACTTTTCCAGATTTAAGTATTTTTTCTCTGTTATTTTGCTCTGACTGCCTTTTCCCACCTAAAAAGCGAGCTTCTAACTGATCTGTGCTTTAAAAAGTTTAAATTGCATTTGCCTTTCTGCTTTTTACAGTTTTTGCACTTGTTTTACATCATTTTAAGTTTTTTTGTATTATATAACTGTTGTAGGCTACACATTAAAGTGTGCTAGCCTGTTTATAGCATTTGCAGTGTTTTCTGTGTGCTTTTCTGCTGTTTCCTGAAAAAATATATATATTCTCTTTTCCTGACTTGCTGAACTAGATTAGTCCAGATTTCAGGCTTTGCTGAATTCCTGTGATTTAGTTTCCTGTGTTTCCCATATCCTTACTTGGATAGGGGGAATCTTCTCTGTTCACCAGTGAGAGTGGGGAGCTTTGAGCAGCCTATCTGTCCCTGGAGGAGTGGTCTCAGCCCTGAAACTAGTAGCTTATTGGCCGTTTTGGGTCAATTCCTATCTCTTTCAGTTTCCTGCTTTAAAACCCGCATTTGTGTGGTTTTGCGCCAGTATGCAACTCCGCAAAGCTTCTCGTGGTGTCCTGCAGAAGTGATACAGGCAACAGAGAGACACAAGAGAGACTTTTCCAGATTTAAGTATTTTTTCTCTGTTTTTTTTGCTCCGACTGCCTTTTCCCGCCAAAAAAGCGAGCTTCTAACTGATCTGTGCTTTAAAAAGTTTAAATTGCATTTGCCTTTCTGCTTTTTACAGTTTTTGCACTTGTTTTTTTATCATTTTAAGTAGTTTTTGTATTGTATAACTGTTGTAGGCTACACACTAAAGTGCACTAGCCTGTTTATAGCATTTACAGCGTTTTCTGTGCGCTTTTCTGCTGTTTCCTGAAAAAAAAAAAAAAAATATTTTCTTTTCCCGCCTTGCTGAACTAGATTAGTCCAGATGTCAGGCTTTGCTGAATTCTGGACTGTGGTATAGTTTCCTGTGTTGCCCATATCCTTACTTGGATAGGAGGAAGCTTCTCTTCACCAGTGAGAGTGGGGAGCTTTGAGCAGCCTATCTGTCCCTGGAGAAGTGGTCTCAGCCCTGATACTAGTAGCTTACTGGCCGTTTTGGGTCAATTCCTATCTCTTTCAGTTTCCCTGCTTTAAAACCCGCATTTGCGTGGTTGTGCGCCAGTATACAACTCCGCTCAGCTCCTCGTGGTGTCCTGCAGAGTGATATAGGCAACAGAGAGACCCAAGAGAGACTTTTCCAGATTTAAGTATTTTTCTGTTTTTTTTTGCTCCGACTGCCTTTTCCCGCCTAAAAAACGAGCTTCTAACTGATCTGTGCTTTAAAAAGTTTAAATTGCATTTGCCTTTCTGCTTTTTAAATTTTTTTCACTTGTTTTATATCATTTTAAGTCGTTTTTGTATTGTATAACTATTGTAGGCTACACACTAAAGTGCGCTAGCCTGTTTATAGTATTTACAGTGTTTTCTGTGTGCTTTTCTGCGGTTTCCTGAAAAAAAACAAAAAATATTCTCTTTTCCCACCTTGCTGAACTAGATTAGTCCACATTTCAGGCTTTGCTGAATTCCGGACTGTGGTATAGTTTCCTGTGTTGCCCATATCATTACTTGGATAGGAGGAAGCTTCTCTGTTCACCAGTGAGAGTGGGGAGCTTTGAGCAGCTTATCTGTCCCTGGAGGAGTGGTCTCAGCCCAGAAACTAGTAGATTATTGGCCGTTTTAGGTCAATTCCCATCTCTTTCAGTTTCCCTGCTTTAAAATCCACATTTGCACGGTTTTGCGCATAGCGCAGCATCGGGCAGTGCCGCTTAAACAGGTTTAAACTATTTCTGGCTCCACAAAGTCTGCTCTTCACTTTTTCCCTTAGAACTGTTCTAAATTTCAAAGTAAGCACTCTCTTTTCATTCTAAAGCCCTGCACTTGCTTGCATAAGTAATCTTATAAGTAAACACTAATAAACTAAAGCACTACACCCTCTTATACTCCCTTTAAGTACTTGGCTCCCTATTGGTCCTTTCTGATCAATCAAAAAGTAGTTCCTTATACTATACTGGCATGTCCAAAAGTCAGTTTCGGGTTTACTCTCCAGTCCAGCTGGTGAATCTGGGAATCTTGAGGCAATGTTACAACTGCCTTATGTACACAGACCACCCTCTCCTCCTCCCAACAAGCTCAAATATATGTGAGAGATGCAACTATATAGCCAAACTGGAAGCTGAGCTCTCTCAATCCAGTACTGGCACAGTCAGTCAGGAGGAGAAGGTAACCACACACACCACAAATCCAGTCTCACATAGACCTATCGCATCAGCAAACCAAACACATAAACACACAAAAACATACTCGGAGGCTCAAGCAGCAGAGACCTCCAAAGCAGACATTCAGGCAACCGCTACCCCACAACAATACCCATGTATCACATAGTTCACAAAGTCAGTGTGCCACACAGTCACAGCCCTTAAGGCTAAACAACACACCTAATACACTTGTAATAGGTGACTCTATTGTCAGACACATTGACGTCCCACTCACCAGACTGAACAAGGAGAATGTCAATGTAAGCTGCCTGGCGGGTGCCAGGATCCGCCACATAACACAAGCATTCAAGTCACTCCAAAGCAGGTACAAATATGACTCCGTCATTGTTCATGCTGGTGTGAATGACCTGAGACATACCTCCCTGGACTACATGAAAAAAGACATAGAGGAGCTCTCTGATCATGTAGCCCAGGCCAGTATGACCCTGACCTTGAGTAGCATCTTACCGTCACCAAGAATGATGCCACAGTATAAAGACAAAATGATCAATTTTAACAATTGGCTAAAGTATTGGTGTCATTCAAAGGGGGATCCAGTGTCTGTCAGCCTGGGATGACATGCTCGACAAGCCACGTTGCTTCTCAAAAGCAAACTTCACACTTCTCAAAACCGAGGTGGAATCCTTCAAAGCCCCCGGACCAGTGGAAAATACGGCCCAAACCACAGATCCTTTACAAATGCATTCTATGGACACCTACAGGAATGCATGGATTGTGCTATCCAAAATAAAACCAAGACTCACTCCTCCAAAGGCAGGAGACCTGGCTGGTGGACCCCGGCCATAAATAAGCTATACAACAGGAGGAGGAAGCTACTACATGATAGAGCAAAATCCCAAAAAGGGAAGGCATCTCTGATCAGTACTAGCAAGAAACTACAATCCCTCATAAAATCATCTAAGGCCAGCTTCGAAAGAAAAATTGCACAAGACGCTAAAGATAATCACAAGGCCTTCTTTAGTTATGTCAGGAACCTGGGTGGCAACTCCCAGATATGCTCTGAGTTAGTGCAAAATGACAAAAAATACACTGAACCCACAGACATTGCCAACATCCTGGCAGACAGGTTCAGTGCAAACTTCTGCCCACCCCAAAAGAGCAGATGTCTATTCCGACAGAATGTAGCCTCCCTGACATCACAGATGCACAGGTGAGAGCTGCCCTCTCCAAAGCAAAAAACACAGCATCAATGGGACCGGACAGTGTCCCGGGCTGCGTCTTATACAAGCTCGAAGAAGAACTGAACCCTCACATATAAAGTCACTGTTCAATCTCAGCCTTACTACAGGATATGCACCCAAAGAATGGCGTACAGCTACAGTGGTCCCGCTCCACAAAGGTGGTGCCACAACGGACCCTGGAAACTATTGCCCTATAAGCTTGACTGGCTTGGTCTGCAAAGCTATGGAGCGTATCATCATGGAACTCATAAACAAAGACATTGGGAACCTCCAGACACTGGATCCTACCCAATTCAGCTTTGTTAAGGGCAGATCCTGCCTCTTGAACCTGGTCGACTTCTTTGAAACAGTCACCAAGGCCATAGATGAAGGGAAGGTAGTCCACACAGCCTACCTGGACCTCGCAAAAGCCTTCGACACAATACCACACTTGGGCATAATAAGTAAGCTCACCAGCTTAAATATCAACCTCTATGTCACAAGATGGGTTGCAAACTGGCTCAGGGATAGAACCCACATGTTCAGAATTGCAGGCCATGTCAGACTCTAAACCAGCTACAAGTGGCGTCCCACAAGGCTCAGTCCTGGGACCTCTCTTGTTCAGTGTATATTTCTCTGAGGTACAGGCTAACATGGGAGGACTATGGCTGACCAAGTTCGCAGATGACTGCAAACTGGGTGCCATAATTGACTCTCTGACTGACAGAAGCATCCTCCACACAGAGACGGAGAACTGGTGCCAGAGCCATGGCCTAAAGCTAAATGCCAAAAAGTGCATAGTCATCCCCTTTGGGAAAAACAAAGTGCCCACAAATTACCACATAGGTGGTAATCCATTAAGTATGGAAGAAGTAATTAGGGATTTGGGGATCCAAGTAGATAGTAATCTCTCCTTTGACAATCACGTTGCCAAAGTGGTTAGAAAGACCTTCTATATAGCCCACCTTATCATGAAAGGGTTCTAGATCAAGAGAGGTCATTGTGCCCCTCTACTCATCACTCATCAGGCCCATAATTGAATACAATGCCCCATTTGGGATGTACCCTACCTGACACCTGCAGCAACTGGAAAGACCCCAAAAATACCTCACCAAGAGGATCATAGGACTCAAACAGATGCCCTATGCAGTTAGGCTAAAGAAACTCCAGCTCTACTCAGTTGCTTACCGCCTACTCAGAGGCAATCTCTGCCTGACGTATAAAGCCATGTCCAACCCAGAATTAATGGACATGCTCCACCTCAGGAAATCCAAATCCCTTAGAGCTACATGCTCCAGGGACTTAAACATCAGATCAGAAATAAATAGGACATGCTGGAGGGACAGATTCATATCCCAGAGGCTCCCCTCACTCTGGAACAAAATCCCAATCCATGTTAGGCAGAGCCCCTCACTGACCCTCTTCAAAAGAAATCTTGACGAGTGGATGGGAGATCGTTAGTTTACCCCTGGGATCTCTTCTGTGTCCCTGCTAGACAGAGGCACAGTAAACTAACCTTAAAAGGGCAATCTTCTGTGACCTACTATACAGAGGCACAGTCAACTAATCTAAAAGGGTGGCAAAAGCAAAACACACTCTCTGGCTAGGCTTATAAATGCCCTAGGGCAGATAGCCTAGTATCAACCTATGAACCTTCCAGCTCATACCTGGATAATATGCCTTTAAACTTGGGGCCAAATTAAAGAACTTCCTTCAAAGGGAGCATTGAGGAAAGAAGACTTGAAGGAGTCCGTGAAATCACACAACGCTTATCCAAGCATGCCTCCTAATGGAAATGCCTGAACCCGCTTCCCTTGAGGTACCTTCAGCTGCATGGGAGATGAGCCTCATGGACAAGTTTGAAACAGATTGTAGGGTAGCCATATGTAAGGCAGTCAAGCTCCCTGCCTCAGAGGTTATGGTCCCAGACAGGGATTTGGTAATTTCTTTGATCAAATCCCTCTGTAGTCTAGTGAAGTGTGTCAAATAATTCAGTGACCAAAGTGCAAAAGTCGATGACGCACATAAAAGCTTCCTGAATTTGTCCATCTCTGTAGACTCCCTGTTAGGGGGAGGAATAGAGGAACTTTGCTCTGCAAGTTCATTTTTTGTGGCTGCCGCTATGACCATGGCATCACCTGGTACTCTCTTGCTCCAAAATTCCCTATCCTTGGGTGGTGCTGGGATCATGGTCTCTTGGGGATCAGTTCAGTGGAATCAGGTTCATTCCATGCCCATCGAGAGATCAAATCAGTGAGCTCATCATTGGGTGGAGTCACACAGGAGGTAGAGGGGCCAGCTCCAAAGGCATCCAGGAATACTGATTTCTCTTGGGAAGGGTTGTCAGTAGACCAGCCACCCCTTTTGCTTGAGGATCTGTAGTATGTCTCCAAAGGAGATGTCATCAGGTGGTGACCTTGGGGACTCCTCCCCTTCATCGAAATCAGTATCCTCCATGACAGACTACTCAGGAGAGTTTAAGTGCCTTCTTTTGCACTTTCTCTTCCTAGGGACTTCTTCTGCAGGATGTTCTGGAAAAGTATCAGAAGATATTGATATACCCTGCTGGGTATCCTGGAGAGACTTTGGGCTGGCTGTTCCTGTAGTGCAGGAAGTTGAGGCTCAAGGCACAAAAATAACTGTGTCTGGGTAGTAGGAGCCGAGGAGGGTGGATACATACTTTCTCTTGCAGCAGTGAAGATTCTCTCCACTACATCGAAAGCAGGATGCCTTCAAAAGAAAGAGACCAACGTCTCAGAGAAGACATGCTTCCGGACCATCAGCTCCTTATGACCCAAAGGCAAACCATATGAGGGAGGGGATGAAGCTGAGCTGTGCAGCACCAAGGCTGCAAGGGGCAAAGACAGCTCTGATAACTTCAGAGTAATCTCCAACACCCCGGATCCAGCACTGATGCTGCAGCTCTGAGAGTCATCCTGTTTCCCATATGCTCGAAGCCAGTCCACTCAGAGGCGGTACTAGAGTAGAAGATACAATGATCTTTAGATTTGATATGGATGGATCTCGGATCCTCAGATCCAACTGCTCTGAAACCAAAGGTTGGATTGGAGAAGGAGACAAAATAAGTCAGGGCATTACTCACAAAAAGTCTCCTGACCATATGGGGTAGGAGCCAGGAGAACCCCCATTTGAATTTGTATCAAGAGGAATTTCCTTATCATCCTGTCCACATCTTTGGTCAGATTTCTGGAGGAATGAGAAGAAGAAGCTATTGATGAAGCCCTATAAAGATGATGCCTTTCCAGAAAGGGAGATGGGAGACAAGAAGACACTGGATCCAGGCTTACAGGAGATCTGATCTGTAGTGACCTATCCATATGCTTCTTTGGATCCAAGGGGGTCGGATCTGAAGTCTTTCTTTTTGGATTCAAAGTAATCAGACTGGAAAATTTTGTCTTTGGATCCAAACAGGTCAGATCCAAAGGTTTTGAAATTTTTAGAGCAGGTTCCGAACCCAGATTTGAACAACTTGTAAGGTCCGGGGAACGCTTTTTAGTCTCTTTTTTTTGTCATGGTTTTTAGGGTGTTGAGTCCCAGATGCATATCTGTAGATTCTGATGGAAGTAATCTTGTTAAAATTAGCTTATTTCTCCTATCAATAAGGGCCCTAGGGTTGAAGGCCTTACAAATATCACAGGCAGAATCTAAGTGTGCTGGGCCTAAACAATAAACACATATAAAGTGTGCATCAGATAGTGGAATTTTATGGCCACAGGCTGTACATTCTTAAAAACCAGAAGGTTTCTTATCCATATCTATTCTACAAGGATGAAGAGAAAAGCATTTTTGTTTTATACAGACAGAGAAAAATAAAGCTTATTGTGGCAGAGCTAGCCACCTGGCGATGTAAACCTTGGCTGGAGATGATTATCACTGTTGCAGTGACACCCCGACCCTATGTGGAAAATGGGAAAAGGGGTTGAGGATGGATGGATGGAAAGGGAAAGTATTACAAACAATGGTAATAGAGGAATATGCTTAAAATGTATAAGGGAGAAAAAAGAAAGGGAAAATACCAACTATGGTATTGTAGAATTACACTACAAAGTGTAGAAAAGGCAATGGAGGATATGTAGAAAACATTACTAAGAAACAGAAAAAAGATAAACAGAGAAGTTTCTACTTTTACTCACAAAAAACCTACAACTGTTCGAGAGCTGACATTGACAATATCTGTATGCGAAGGAGGCAAACGAGATCTGAGATATGGTAGGGGACTGGTGCATTATGGCTAAGGGAAGAGCTCAAGAGTTTCATTGTTCTATGAGCTGAAAAAAGCAGCTGAGTCAGATCCTAGGGTAAAATCTGAATCCATTTGTTGAGGAATGAATGAAAATGACAACACCAGATATATTTATTAAAGAAAGGATAGCAACAAAGGAATGGAGAGAAAAGAAAAATACACATGCATAAGCCACATATATGTAATATGAGGCAGACTACTGGATGGCTAAATACTATTATAGCAATAAGTCTATATATTAATGCAGTCACACTAACTGCCTGCACGTGTGATAGAATTGTCTGTATGCTAGGAAGTGCTAGCTGAAAAGGATGGGCACAGGTAGTGGGCCTGACGTGCAGATATGCTGTAATTTGTGGAAAAGACTAATGGTGTGCGTGTAAACAGCAATTATACCATGGTGCTACTGTGAACCTCTGCCATACTATAGTTATTTTCTTGTATAAGTGTAACATGTATATCGAGCAAAAAAAGTGCAAAAGTCAGGCATACAGATAATTTGTATAACTCTGTGCTTGCATTCAGAATATCAGGAAATGTGCTACATATGTATCCTGTACACATTAAAATAGGCATTATTACCATTACAGGGCTACACACATGGATCCTGATGACAGATAGCAAATATATTACTGAAGGCAATTATAATTACCAAATGAAAATAAATAATATACACCCCCATGCCTAGAAATTCTCCCCAGTCACTTCTGATACAGAATGCTATTCTCCTCTATAGCCTCCTGAGCTAGAAAGAGAAAAAGTTATATGCCTACAGGAAGCACATTTATTAATCAAACAGCCAATACCTGTGCAGACAAGAAGGATACTTAACCAGCAAAGAAGGAGAGTGTGGTACTTCCTCAAGTCACTGTAATGGTGCCTGAACTGCTCACCAGAGCAGGGCATGCCAGTGGCATCAGTCACTGCTCTGTAAAGGCTGCGCTAGGCACCCATTTTATGTTAGGGACCCTCATAATTGTCCCTAGTCAAGTGATTCCAGTGTTAAGTACACAGCAGATAAAGATGGATTTTACCTTCCTTGCTGTACCATCAGGGATCCTGCCATACTCAGTGCTCTCACATGCCAAGGCCATTCAGCAGGTCACATTTCTTAAAGCTAAGGCCTGCCCCTGTCAACCATACCTGTTTACTCTTTTAACGCATGCTACACACCATACAACATCTTTGTCTCAGTGTGACCATAATGTAGCAGAGAAAATGTTGGCATGGCAAGGTAGTGTTAAGATGTGAAAGATGGCACAAAACATGCAATAAGTGCATACTGCTTAACTATGACAGCAGTTTTGCTCTTTAATGCCTCCATCAGTTATGAAATTACCAAAGTTTTTCCCACATTCCCATAAGGGTCACTGACCCACCCACTCATGCTCAGTGTACTTTAGAGGTGCTCGTATGAGTGTACAAGATTGAGAGAGTCTCTTAGGGTGAGTAGGCCCACAGCCATGATGTGTAAAAACACCTGCTCATTAGCTTTCATCAGGTGGTGTCCAATTAGCATAACTGATGCATTCAAAGCCTCTAATTTACATGATATAAACCCTGGCAGCTGCTATGGGCTTCGTCAGGCTAAGGAAGTGCGCAATTTGGCAGTATCCCAGGCTTGTGAAACTGGTTTAGAAACATACTTTACTAAAGGCAAAATTTGTTTGTGAGGTAAGTATGAACTTCAAAGGTTGAACTTAATTGCTGCCTCCCCATAATATGCCTGTTTAAAACTGTATAACTGATGTGCTTCTTGAAATATTAACTAGTGTTTTAAGTTAGAGGTTCAATCATGTAAAGCATCGTGAGGTGTTTCAAACAATAGGGGTGACCTTGTCACAGAAAAGTGAAAGTCCATATGTTGCCTTATCAAGTTTAACCATGGTAGCAATGCTATAATTCTGTTATACATGTAACAGCTGTGCATGATGTTGCAATGTCAGTCAGTGTACAGGTCACTGACCCCTCATTACAGGTAGACCATAACCAGGCTAATCCTACTCCTGCTCTTTATATCATATCTATGCTATACTGCCAGAGAGAGAGTGTGTGTGTGTGTGTGTGTGTGTGTGTGTGTGTGTGTGTGTGTGTGTGTGTGTGTGTGTGTGTGTGTGTGTGTGTGAATGGGGGGGGATACAAATACAAAGTAATTCTGGATACACCAGCATGATGGAGCAAAGATAGACTGCAATTGTAGAGTACATTGTGGATTGTGGGATGGCTTATGTATGTCTGGCTGTTTGACTGTAGCATACCAATGGATAGTTACCCGTTCCACCCACAGAAATGATAATGACACTGCATTTTGCATCAACATGTATGTAGACCAGAAATACATGTTTGTGTATCTGCTTGACACACTATGCAGCTGAAACACACACCTTTCTTCTACTTAAGGAGTTAATTGCAGTGTCACTGAAGTAAATCTGCCCTTAAATGGATTCCCTCTGTTTCTACATCTGGTGCACCTCTTTAGATGTAGTCATAAAAAGGCATGCCATTGGGAAAGTCAGCCATTGGGACTCATTACACGAATGGTAATTAACTGTGCAATGCAGTTGCAGGCCATTACTTGACACCATCAAATACAGACTTGACATGCCCTTTGTACATTATCATGTTTTTTTTTTGGGGGGGGGGGTGGGACTGTGCTACAGGTACAATTCATGGTTTGCAAATGAATGTGTTACTGCCCACAGATATTTATTAACAAACACCTACCTGCTGCACACAAGAAACATATGGATTGCATGAAGGTTGGTACATGATACCTAATGATGTGCTTATCTTTGTGACCTTGTGAAGAGGATGCATAGAAAAGGCAAACAAAGGAAATTCAATTTTTGCCATGCAGACAATAAGATCTTGCTGCAGGTTCTCCATCTCCGCGTTTGGCAGATGATCATCCATGAGAAATCTGACCTGCCCTTTTTCAGCCATGCTCGGTAAGGTGTGGTAAGCATCATCAGTGGTCATTCACGAGGGCAGAAATTTTGAGCATGATAGATGCTGGGCTAAGGCATGCTTAATGTTGATAAACTCATGCTGCCCACCTGGCACAGGAGCTGCAGACAATGGGAGGCAGTCCATGGATTGAACCATCAATATCAGAGACAGAGGAGTTCTTTGTCTCTCGGCATGGGTAGTCCGAGTCCACAGGAGGCCACAGTGGAGTCCTGGATTTTGCAGTGGTACTTGACTCCCCTCCAAGAATCTCTGTTGGAGATGCTCCAGCTATGTATGCCTGTACATAAATAGGTAGCTGCATGCTAGTCAACTGTTTGGTGTAGTGTAGATTACATGCAATATCATTTCTTTTTACAGGGATAGTAGGGCTACAGATTAGAAGGCCCTCAACACAAGCATGGTAACTATAATTAAGTAGTCAGTAGTATTCATTCACTCACTGGGATTAAAGCAGTCGTGATGACTCTTATTTATTTTGGGTATTTCCACTTGCTGTCTTCCCAAGTGACATTTTGTCAGGCTCCTCCACCATGCATATACCTCTGCCTGATATTGGCAATGACTCAGACACTGACAATTATAGCAGCCAGACTTTGATATCACCAGGGATCATAGTGCCAGTGCTGGATACAAGCAATGTGGAGTCTAGATCCCCAGCCATTCACTGGACATGGCCTTTTTGAGTGTTGATCCCACCCCAGACCCACAAGATTAAACATGACAGGATATAGCAGACAGATTTAACTGGGAAGGGATGTCTCCCCCTGCATTGTGGTTACCCTAGTTTGATAATAGTTCTACTGAGCACATGGAAGATGAGGTTGATGCTGAGCTAGAGGCTGCAGGCACTGTGAGTACACCACTCCACCTGAGAGAGCTATCTCAATGGCAGTGATGCAGTGAATGTGCAGGGCTGCCATAGTGGGTCAGCTAACAATACCTCAGTCCTTTCTGAGTTGGTAGATGTTTTATGGAATATGGATGATGGCCTGAGGAAGTGCCTGTTCCATATGTGTGACATCATGGAAAAGTTCTGTAGGCAGCTTGTATGTCCCATGCCCGCTCTGTCTCTGTTTAAGAGGTGAGGGCCATTGTGAAAGGGGGAGGTCACAGTCATGCTCATGAAGTTCCACCACTTCCACCTCACTTACCAGTAAGGAGAGTAGGATAAGACTTGGACATCCATGATGGCATGGATCTTATACTGCAGAGATACACAATACGGGCCATTATTCACATTCATTCAGTGGTCCCTTCTTCTAGGCAAGGACTGGACAGGGCCTCTGACCCTCACAAGGTAGGGCAGACCTGTGGATGGACGGCATGCATCATCTGCACACACACCTCCTGTGAGATCTCTGTTCTTGCATGTAACATCTAATCCCAATGCTGCAACATCTGCTGAGACTGCTATACCCTAGTACAGACAATCATACATATACGAGGCTCACCTCCATACATACACAGCAATGCTGACAGCACTCCTTCCCTGCCCAGTGCACTCTGCTCCTCCACCAGATCTGATGTACAACACCAAGTTTGAATCACTCATACCAACATACCTTTACTTGTGAATGACACTTGACAATGTGTCCTTTTCACCTGTGTAGATGATAACTGTGCCCTATCTTCTGTATTCTGTTACTTGGGAAGCTAGCAGCCTATGTCTGACTCACAGATTGGCCAGTTTATGCATGGAAGAGTACAGTCTGGGTGAAGATCTGTATGCATCACTTTTAATTTACTGTATGCTTCTTTAGACTGGCCCATAGTTTTGAACCAGACACTGCTTCTTAATCAGTGCCATGGTATACCATTCCTATCTTCATCTGGGCACAGTCCTGTCCTTCAGTAGGCACCTCTATGTACATACTCCTCATTAGGCTCCTCTTCCACTGCCTGTTAGAGAACGTCCTCCTCTTGCATCTGCATACTGTTCTGTAGTGCCCATTATACAACACAGCACAGCCTGAAAATATCTTACTACACGTGCTAGGGTCATACTGCAGAGAGCTACCAGATGCATTAGGCAGTAAAGGTGGGCATTCAGCATGCCACACATTCATTTGACAGTGGGCCATGTTTGTGACCGAACATAGTTTTAGCCATTGTATGCCATGGTCCGGGAATTTCTGACTAACATTAATTACAGCTCCATGACTTATCTAGCATCACTACTAAGCTGCCCCTGGGTAAAATCACCCCATTCAAAAACTAAGCCACATATGCGCTGTATATGGGAGTCTGGGTATTGCCTAGGTGGACTGCAGACACATTGTGGATTATACTCTGCACATTACAGACCACCTGTCAGCTGATAGAATGGAAACCCTTGTGATAAATATATATTCTTTCCTGCTCCCCAGGTGGGGTCTTTATTTCAATGTGGATACGGTATATGGACCTAGTACCTAGGGGGAAATGGACTGTGTCATAAAAAGCTTTCACGGTACTGGCTGTCTCCTTTGTGGTATAGGTTCCTAGGTGTATATTAGGCTAATGGTCCTAGAGTCTTTACAAGCCTAGCCCATAAGATTAACCTGGCATCGTGCCACCCGACTTTAGTTCCCAGTGCATCTGTCGAGTAAAGCCACTGGAGTGATCCCTGGGGTGAATTTTCTATTTCACATCCACTCATCAAGATTTCTCTTGAAGAGGGCCAGTGAGGTGCTCTGCTTGACATGTATGGGAAGTCTATTCCATAACATCGGCAGTGTCTGGGTTATGAACCTGTCCCTCCAGCATGTTCTGTTGATTGCGGTAATGAGGTTGAGGTCTCTGCAGCGTGTGGTGTGGAGAGATTGGGATTTCTTTAGATATAGCATTTCTAACAGAGCTGGGTCAGACATGGCTTTGTAAGTCAAGCAGAGATTGCCTCTAGGCCATATGAGACAGAGAATAGTTGGAGTTTTTTGAGTCTGTCCATACAGGACAAATGTTTAAGGTCTAGAATCCTCTTTGTGAGGTATTTTTGTGCCAGTTGTTGCAGGTGTTTATTGAGGTACATGCCAAATGGGGCATTGTACTCAACGACTGACCTAATGAGGGAAGAGTAGAGGGAGACAATGATCTCTTTCTTTCTGGATGCAAAACCTTTAGTAATGAGATGTGCCACATACAAGGACTTTCTGACCACAGTGGCAATGTAGTGGTCAAAAGAGAGGTTGCTGTCAACCTGTGTTCCCAGATCTCTTATAACGCCTTCTGTGTTCAGTGGACTATCATCGATGTGGTAATTTATGGGAACCAGGATTTTCCCAAAGAGGATAATGACACATTTTTTGGCATTGAGCTTAAGACCATGGTTCTGACACAAGTCGTTGGTCTCAGTGAGGCCTTTCAGTAGGATGTCAAAATCACTTGGGGAGTTAACAATAGCTCCCAACTTGCAGTCGTCTGTGAACTTTGTCAGCCAAAGTCCCTTCATGTTGGCCTGGACTTCAGAGAAGTAGATACCAAACAGGAGAGGACCCAGGACCAAACCCTGTGGGACTCTACTCGTGACTGGTCAGCAATCTGACTTGGAGTCAGCTACTTTCACACTGTGGGTTCTACCTGTGAGCCAGACTACAACCCACCTAGTGATATAGGGGTTGATGCCTAGCTTAATGAGTTTTCCTATGAATCCTGACTGTGGAATGGTATCAAAGGCCTTGGCCAGATCATGGTAGGCTGTATGAACCACCTTGCCTTCATCCACAGCTCTGGTGACTGACTCAAAAAATGTTGACCAAGTTGAACAGGCATGATCTACCTTTCACAAAACCAAAATGTGTGGGATCCACAGTTTGGAGATTCCCTATATCCTTGTTTATTAGGTCCATGATGATGTGTTCCATAGCTTTGCATATCAGACTTGTCAGGCTAGTGGGCGATAGTTCCCAGGGTCTTTAGTCGCTCCTCCTTTGAGGAGAGGGATGACTGTAGCAGTGCGCCATTTGGTAGGGACAAAGCCTGAGGTGAGGCTGTGATTGAACAGGGCACACAGGTGAGGTGCCAGTTCACTCTGTAGTTCATGTAGAACACAGCCAGGGATATTGACAGGTCCCACAGAAACTGTATTCTTGTATGTGAAAACTATGTATGCTCTTCCATATTACATACCATGGGATCATGGAACTCGTGCAGTATCCTTGAGGAAGATTGCTGGGATACACACTCCATGTCCCCCATTGGTAACTGAATGGCCCCTGTAGCTAGTACTATTAAAGCCACACCTACCTTGGCATCCACAGGGATAGGTACGCCACACATCCCACATACCTGCAAATGAGGGCAACACATTTAGACTAGCTCCTGCATGGTGAGTGGGTAGTGATGCACAACTCCCATCACAGAGTACAGCACTTTGCATATTCGTGTTTATTAATGCTGAGGCTACACCATAATTTGTTCTGTGATTTACCTCCCATAACTCAGTGATTTTATAGTGGTCATTAAATCTGGAGCTAGAGCCTTTAGTCATAGTATATATTATACTAAGTTGCTTTACCATATTGTTTAACATCCCATCCATGGAGTCCCTCAATTTTATAATGCTGCTTATTACCAGGTCATTATACTGATGTTAACATACTATGCAGGCTGCAGGAATTCTCTGGCTTCCACATTCATGCCCAGTGTTTCTCTCAGTCATCCACACTCTGTATGTATTAACTCTTCATGCAAGATTGCTTACTGCGATGCAAAAAATGTTTCTGAATCCTAGGAGCAGTGTTTCTACAACATGAGGAAGGTTAGATATAGTTTACCAAAAAGGGCAGAAACCATGTGTGTGAGTGTGTGTGTATATGTATTTGTAATATATATATTTGTAATATATATGTATATATGGGTCCTCTTCGGTAGATTGAACTTTTAAATGTTTGAAGATGATATGGCCGAGACCATAACATCAAACATTTAAAATCCGAACGGACTGAATGGAGATCCATGTACAGAGCGGAACTTGAGGATTTCCCATTTCAGCAATGGTGTATGATCTCGGAGTTGGTATATTTAAGTAAGGGGGGTGTAGGGGTGAAGCTCCCTGATACAGCAGTTTAATTTATTTATTTTTCTTTTTCCTTCAGTGTTCGAACTATTACAAGTTCGAACATATGGTCCTGGCCATATTTGGTTCGAACTTGTAATATGTTTGATCTACTGAAGTAGATCCATAAATATATATATATATATATATATATATATATATATATATATATATATATTTACACACACATATATATATATATATATATATGTATATATATACACACACACACACACACACACACACACATGTAATATAACTATGTAAACAAAAGCATTAGTCCTGTTTCTAATGGTGTAACAGTGGTACACATTAATTACAGACGTGTATATGTGTATATATATATATATATATATATATATATATATATATGTATATATATATATATATGTATATATATATATATATATATATATATGTGTATATATATATGTGTATATATATATATATATATATATATATATATATGCATACACACACACACACACGTGTGTGTGTGTGTATACAGAGAGAGGCAGGCATACATATGTGTATGTGCATTCTGGCATATTCCCTGTTTCACATCTAAAAGTGCTGGTACTATGTATAGTCTGCATGATTCGGGAGTGAAAACCTGGGATAGCTCAACCTCATCCGAGTCACCGGGAGATATGCTTTTAAAAGAAGGTCTGGAAGCCCACAATGCCAGAAATATTTGTTTGTCATAGAGAGGGAGTTTGAGTTCAAAAGTGAAGGCTTAGTTATACACCCCGATAATAAGAAGCTGTGGAAGTTCTGGTAAAATCATTGGAAGTCATGTGGATTTATAGTATAGTTACCAGTTTGTGCTGCTCCATAAAACAAATTTTCCCTTACTTTTTCCTGCTTTTGTTGTTGAAGCCTCCATGTTGGAGGTGTGATGGAGAAGAAAGAGGTAAATGGGAACACATTTTCTGGGAGTGTAATGAGTTGGCAGACTTTAAAGATTCCCTGCAGACTGCTCTGACAGAGGTACTGGGAGAGCAAATTGGTGTAACTAAGGAAATCATTTTTTGAGCTGTGATGCAGAATCGGAATTGCCTAGACATAGTAAGGCCTTGCTGAGTCTAATTATGATGACTGCCAAAAAAGGAGCTATTGAATATGGAAATCAAAGTCTAAACCAACTTTAACAGAGGTAGTGAATATAGTAACAGAGATCAAACAAATGAAATTAGGATCGTTAGAAAAGGGTAGGAGCAAATTACATAGGAAAAAATGGGAATTGTGGGAACAATACATGCAGAGGAGGAATGAGGTTTAAAAGAAGGCAGGATTTGAATTGGCTATATAATGTTTGACTGACAATGACTAGATAGATTATAAGTGATGTATGCAACTACAATTATGTCAACATGGATTGTGATGTATAATGTTTGCAACTAAAATTATGTCAGTATGGTTTTTCATTTATATAAATGTATGATTGTATATGTCATATGTGATCATTTAATAAAGATGTTTCTTGTTTAAAAAAAAAAAAGATTCTGGTGAAAATATTTCTAGTCCCTTTAGTTTTATACGCAGGTCAGGTGGGATAAGCTAATTCTTTCAATAGAAAAAGAAGTTACTTACTCACCATAATGTTCTATCTGTAGTGTCCATTTTCATTCTTCCTCAACCTGTGGGTTCAGATCTGAACCTCAGATCCAACTTGGCTGTTTATAGCTTAGGATCTGACTCTTGAGCTCCTCCTTTACCCACAATGCCCCTGTCCTCCAGATTACCTTCAGATCGTGTTTGCTGTAGCTGTATATGCATAATACAGATATGTGCATATAGAAATTTATCATACGATAGAAAAGATAAAATAAGCAGCTCAGAAGAAATTAGAAGTTATGTACTCACCATAACGTTCCATCTGAGTAGGTAGCTCATTTGTCTGCAACCTGTGGGTTACAGATCTGATATCGGATCCGAGCCGGCAACTTGTTTCAAGCTAATGGATCCGAGCTCCTAGCCCCTCCCTTCACCCATAATCCCCTGCTAACCCTCCATGACCTCAGATCGAGTTTGCCTCTCCATATATATCCAAGAAAGGATATCTAAAAACTAATAGATCCAAGAACGTCAGGGGGAAGGAGGGGGGGATGGTTGCAGACAAATGATCTACCTACTCAGATGGAACGTTATGGTGAGTACATAACTTCTAAATCTGAAGTAGGAATGTTCATTTGTCAGCAACCTGTGGGGACAGAGTCCCCAGCTACCTGCACCCTGGGTGGCCATCATGGAAGGATATTACGAAGCACCGCAGAGCCAAAGGATGCTCTCCCTCTAGAAAGCAGGTTTAGCTTGTAGTGGTTGATAAAGGTATGAGATGAAGCCCAAGTGGCTGCAGAACAAATATCATCCAAAGGAACTCTAGACTTGAAAGCCGCAGAAGTAGAAATGGAGTGAGTGGAATGAGCACGAACTCCTTCTGGTGCGGGTCTACCCGAGGCTTGATAAGCTAGCAGGATACATTGGGAAATCCAGCGAGATAAAGATACTTTAGAGATAGCTTTCCCCAAGTTAAATTTGGCAAAGGAAACGAACAGCTGGTCGGATTGTCTATGGCCAGCTGTCCTATGGGTATAAAAACGAAGCTGCCTATGAACATCCAATGAGTGCAGCTTGTATTCACCCTTATTTTGATATTTAGGGAAGAAAACCGGTAAATTTATGGATTGGTTTATGTTGGTTTCTGATGCTATCTTGGGAAAAAAGGAGGGATTGATCCTGAGGTACACTCTATCAGGGTAAAAAATCAGGTATGGAGGCTTTACAGAAAGAGCCTAAAGTTCCGACACTCTTTTCGCTGAAGTAATGGCTGCAAGGAATGCTGTTTTCCATGACAAGAATTTGAGATCCACTGAAGCAGAGCGGGTTCAAAGGGTGGAGCAGTCAAGGCTTGAAGAACTAAAGTAAGATCCCATGGGGGTACGGCTTCTTTTACAGGAGGTCTAAGTAGAAAGGTACCCTTGAGAAAGGTTTTACACAACTTGGCTGACATCAAGGGTCCTGTATCATGTCCCACATGATAATGAGAAATGGCTGCCAATTGCACTTTGACAGTTGAACAACTAGCACCTTCTTGAAAGAGTTCAGTTAGGAAGTCTAAAATGGATGGAAGAGGAGCCGTAAAGGGATCTAGATCGCTGCGCTCCGCCCAGATGGAAAAACGTTTCCATTTGCTGTGATAAACCTTCCTGGTGGAGGGCTTATGTGCTGCCACGAGGATGGCTTTGACTGGTGAAGAGATACCGGGAGTCCTAACTAGGAGTGGAACTGGAGCAACCAAGCTGTCAGTTTCAGATTGTCCAGGTTTGGAGTTGGCAAGTCCAATGGATGGGAGATGACATCCGGAATGGGATCTAGAATCCAAGGGTGATTCACAAGGTGAGACCACAGGTAAGGGAACCAAATTTGTCGAGGCCAGAATGGGGCAATGAGAATCATCTTGCTCCCCAACCGCGAGGCTTTCTGTAAGAGTTGTATCATCATTGGAAGAGGAGGATAGGCATAGAGTAGACTGGGTGGCCAAGCATGCACCAGAGCGTCTCTTGGAGATTCCCCTGGTGGGGGGATTAGAGCGAAGAAATTGTCGCATTTGGCGTTTGATGGAGATGCAAAAAGATCGCAGCAGGGTTGCCCCCATGTTGCAAATATCTGCTTCGCTACTAGAGGATTGAGAGACCACTCATAGGGGGTAAGAAGGGTGCGGCTGAGCTTGTCCGCTAGGATGTTGGTCTTCCCCGGAATGTGCGTTGCACTCAGAAAGCGGTTGGTGGAGATCGCCCATTCCCACACTCTCATGGCTTTGCGGCAAAGAGGATAAGATCTGGTTCCCCCCTGTTTGTTGATATACCAGACCACTGACATGTTGTCCGAGTGAATTGCAATTGTTCCTGCAGGGAGGAAGCTCTGAAGTGCTTGCAACGCCAACAGCACCGCTCTCATCTCCAGAACGTTGATATGCAGGGAGGTCTCTGTATCGTTCCGCGTGCCTTGGACTGTCCTGCTTGAGTAATGCCCCCCCCACCTGAGGCGGGAAGCGTCCGTGGTCACCGTGGTGATAGGGGGAGAGGTGCAGAAGGGACGGCCCATATGGAAGTTTGATGCTTGGAGCCACCATAGTAGCGCCCTTCTGCAAGCCTTACTGATAGCAATGGGATGGTGGAGAGGAAGGGATAGGAAGGACCATTGCACTAACAGAGTCCATTGCAGGACTCGCATGTTCAGACGGGCGCATGGAAGGAGTGTAATCGCTTCTGCCATGGAGCCTAGTGCCCTCAGGATCAATTCCGCTGGTGAAGCCTCTGAATGAAGGATAGCCCGCACATGAAGTTGAAGATTTCTGATTCTCTCAGCAGTTAGGAAGGCTCATAGGTTCATAAGTTGGTACTAGGCTATCAGCCCTAGGGCCTATACAAGCCTAGCCATAACAATTCCCTGGCTCGCAAATCTCTGGTGTTTATTCTGGCACCTATAAATTCTATGATCTGTGTTGGAGCCAGTAGGGATTTGCCGACATTGATAGTAATGCCTAGTTGCGGGGCTAGATGGAGAAAGAAGTCTCTGGCCGAGCAAAGTAGATGCCTTGTTGGTGCGGTCAGGAGCCAGTCGTCCAGGTACGGGAATACCTGAATTCCCTGGAGTCTCAGGTGGGCCGCAATCACTGCTAACACTTTGGTGAACACCCGGGGGGGCTGTGGTGAGGCCAAAGGGAAGGACCCTGAACTGGTAGTGACTGGCTCCCAGCCGGAAGCGAAGGAACCTCCTGGATCGTTTGTCCATTAAGATGTGGTAATACGCATCCTTGAGGTCTATAGAGCACATCCAATCGTTCTCCCTCAAAAGGGGGAGGATAGATTGAAGAGTGACCATTCGGAATTTTTCCTTGGTTACTGACAGGTTCAAGCAAGAAAGGTCTAGGATGGGTCTCAGATCCCCCGTCTTTTTTGGCACCAAAAAGAACCTGGAGTAGAACCCTAATCCGAGCTGGTCTTGGGGGACGGGCTGGATGGCTCTTTTTCTTAGCAGCTGCTGTATTTCTGCGGCTGCGGCCTCCCTGTGATCGGGTGGTACATCGGGGAGGTTCTTGGATTGGGGGACATGGAGAATTGATATTTTGTACCCTCTGGATATGATGCGAAGCACCCAGTGGTCTGTTGTGATGGACTCCCATGCCGCTAAATGCTTCAAAAAATGCCCCCCGACTGCCTCCATAGTGGGTCAGCCGGGCAACCCCTCAGGGCTGCTGCGCAGGCCATTCAGAGAAAGGTTCTCTGGACCCGAAATTTCTCGGAGCCCCTCTGCCCCTGGGGCGACGTCCTCCCCGTCCACCTCTGCCATGGTAGGACTGGTTGTCCGGAGCTGGTTGGGAATGTTGTGATTTTCGGAACCACATCTTCTTCTGACCCTTTTGGTTCCTTGAAAAGGACCACTGGGGAGCAGAGAAGTGGACTCCGAAGGCAGACAACGTCTTCTCGTCCTTCTCGCTCTGGACAAGCATCTCGCGAACTGTTTTGCCAAAAAGGGCAGAACCATCAAAGGGGATGTTTGCGAAGGACGCTTTAAAGGGCTCTGTAAAGTCGCAATGACGGAGCCAGGCCTGACGTCTCATGACTAGGCCTGCTCCGCTGGCCCTAGCGGCTCCCTCTGTGGCGTGGGACAATAGCCGCATAGAGGTGTTTGAAATAGATCTCAGAGTGGCCATTCGGGTGGAGTACAATTGTTTATCCTCCTCTGACATGGACTCAGGGGGGGGATGCAGCATATTCTTTGATGAGATCCCTCTGCATCCTGATGACATGTGCCATATAGTTCAGAGACCTTACTGAGAAGGTCGCTGAACTAAAGACTCGCTTCCCTAAGCGATCCATCAAACGGGACTCTTTGCTCGGTGGATGGACTGAGGGGCTCTCCTGAGCCAATTCCCTCTTTGTGGCTGCCGCTGTCAACATGGCATCTACAGGGGGGCCCTTACTCCAGTGTGACCGGTCTGAGGGGGGGATAAGGATCCTATCCGGTCGCTTGGGTATTGGCTCCACGGTGTCCAGATCCTTCCATGCCCTGGTGGTAATAAGGTCCACCAGGGGATCAGCTGGAGGGGACACCCAGGAGGTAGATGGGCCTGCCTCGAATGCCTCCAGAAACACAGACTCGTCAGAGGAAGACTTGGGGGCAGACCACTCACCTCTGATTCTCAGCATCTCTATGATGTCTCCAAAGGAGACATCCTCAGGGGGTGATCTTGGTGAGCCTTCCCCTTCCTCCAAGTCCATGTCCTCGGATAAGGACTCAGGGGAGTCCACGTGCCTCCTTTTGCACTTATGCTTGCGGGGAGCTTCCTCGGGGGGACTGTCCAAGGAGGCCTCGCCAGCAACATCTTGTTCCAATGGAACTATCTGTGACATCGAAGCAGGCTGTCCCTTTGGCTGGGTGATGGAAGCCTGGCCCAGCAGAGAGGGAGTGCAGGAAGGAGTCCGGATGCTCTCAACAGAGCCCGCTCCACAACATCGAATGCCAAGTGAGAGCCACTCTCCAATGGATCCGAAAGTCGGCTCCCACTTGGATCCGATGAAGGGATCGGAGCTGGCGCCGAGACCGTCGGATCCAAGGGACCAGTGTGCTCTGACCTGGATGGAGCTGAAGGCACACTGAATCCCCCAGATCCGAAGCTCGGACCATGGCTCCGAGGTTGGATCCGACAGACTTGAGGGTAGGGTCGGATCCGAAGTACCAAGTACTGTCAGGGCCGACCCACCCCCGGCTCCAAGGCTGCTCGGCTCCGAGCGCTCCGAACCCGGGTAGCGGGTCGGAGAAGGAGCAATTGGGTGGAAAAAAGGTGTCGAGCCCCCCCCCCCCCAGGGGGGGGGGGGGCAAGAGCACTCCCATCTGCAGCTGGGCCTGGATGAACCTTCGCATCATCTGGTCCAAGTCTGCATCAGATAAACTGAATGTAGATCTCGAAGAGGCCACCGAGGCAGGCCTGGAATGCCGCCTCGATGACCTCGATGGAGATCGGGTCTCCTTCTCCTCGGGCCCCGGGGAGAAAGAAGGGGATCGGAGCCGAGGAGGAGGAGACCTAGAAGCAATGGAGGGAGAAGCCCGCTTAGCTGGCAGGGCCGAAACGGAGGTCTCGGTCCGCCGCTTGTGGTGCTTCTCCCTCCATTTCTTCCTCCTGGTCTCCCTGTCCTCCGACACTTTAGCGGGAGTTTGAGTCCCAGTCGGAGGCAGGGGGGCAGGAGTGGCAACCATCACAGGCTGTGATGGAGCCACAGGAGTAGCAGAGGTAGCGGAGGCCGAAGCTGAATCAGGGGCTAGAAGTCCCTTCAGGACCAGCTTCGACCTCCGCTCTTTCAGTGCCCTGGGGTTGAACGCTGCACAGATAGTACAGCCCGAGGTGAGGTGTTCAACCCCAAGGCCACACTCAGTACATTTAGAAAATATGGCTTTTGGGGCCTCAGCCATTCCCTTTTTTTTTTTTTTTTTTTAAAGAATGAAAAAAACAACTACACACACACACAGGCCCCAAAAGACACACAACAAACACTCACACACTAGCAACCAGCGAAGGGAGGGTATTGATTAAACAAAAAATAGGGAACCTAACTCAGACACACTTTATAAATGTTAATTTAAACTAAAAAAGAGTTTTCTGACGAAAAAAAATTTAACTTTTTGTCACTTATTTGGAGCTCAAGAAAAGGATCCAGCCATCACAAGCGCGGCAAACTAGATCTGAGGTCATGGAGGGTTAGCAGGGGATTATGGGTGAAGGGAGGGGCTAGGAGCTCGGATCCATTAGCTTGAAACAAGTTGCCAGCTCGGATCCGATATCGGATCCGTAACCCACAGGTTGCTGACAAATGAACATTCCTACTTCAGATCAGTGGTTCCTGAAACACCTCTGTAAATCTTCCCAGAAGGGAAGAGGGGATGGGGGGGGGGGGGGTTTGAGGAAGAATGAAAATGGAAAACACAGATGGAACGTTACATAACTTCTTTATCTGATTATGTCATTTTCATTCACTCCTCAATGTGTGGGACAGGGTCCCCAGTTACATTAATCTTGAGAGGCACTCATGGAAGGATATTCCGGAGCACTGCAGAACCAAAGGATGCTATATTTCTAGATATAATATCAAATTTGTAATGTGTAACAAAGGTATGAGTATTTGACCGGGAAGCAGCTGCACAAATATCAATGGATACTCTAGACCAAAACGCTTCTGAGGTGGACATTAATCTAGTAGAATGTGCTTTTACATGGCTAGGTGGGAGTAATACCTTTAGCAGTGTAAACATAAGAAATGCAATCTGTTATCCATTTAGCCAAAGTTGTTTTGGAAACAAGTTGTCCCAACTTTCCTTTGGAAAAAGAAACAAATAGTTGGTCAGATTTCCTGAAAGCTTTTGTCCTATCCATATGAAAATTTAATTGTCTATGCACATCAAGAAGATGAAGAGTATATTCACCCTTATTTTGGAAATTAGAAAAAAATATACTGGAAGGTTGATAACTTGGTTAATATTGTGTTCTGAAGCAACTTTTGGCGAAAAGGATGGATCTGTATGTAAAGTGACTCTGTCTTTGTGAAAAAAAAAATAAGTAAGGTTGTCTGGAAGAAAGTGCATGTAATTCTGAATTTTTCTAGCTGAGGTTATAGCTACCAGAAATGCCGCTTTCCAAGATAAGAATTTGAGGTCCATTTTAGCAGAAGTTTCAAAGGGCAAGTACACTAGGGCTTGCAAGACCATAGTGAGGTCTCATGGAGACTGGGATCTTTGGCTGGGGGCCTAAGAAGAAAAGTACCTCTTAGAAAGGCCTTGCACAATTTGGAAGAAACTAAGGAAGAAGAGTTTTTGCCTGTATGATAACTGGTTATGGCTGCCAACTGAACTTTGATTGTGGAATAATTTGTTCCATCTTGAAAGCTTGATGCAAGGAAATCTAGAACTGTTGGAATTGAAACAGTAAAGGGATCCAGAAGTTTCTGATGAGCCCAAATAGAGAACCTTTTCCATTTGCTTTTGTAAATTTTCCTTGTGGAGGCCTTATGTGAACACACACAAATTTTCTTATCTGAAGATGGCAGCCTAGAATGCCTAGCCATCATTCGAAGTGGACAAACCATGCAGTCGCTTTGAAGCCTGTTAGATCTAGGCGAGTTTGTCCTGATGAATGAGATAGGAGGTCTGGACTTGGGTCTAGCGACCAGGGATAACGTATCATAAGACACCAAAGGAAGGGAAACCAGATCTTTCGAGACCAGAAGGGGGCATTGAGGATAAGAGGATAATTTTGCTCTTCAACCTTTGCGCTTTCTGAAGACACTTGGGATAAGAATTAGAGGGGATAAGGATAAGGATAAAGGAGACTGAGGGGCCAAACATGGATTACAGCATGTCTCAGTGACTGTCCCTGAGAAGGGATTAGAGCAAACAACCTGCTGCTTTGTTGTTGGTTCGGGGTGCAAAGAGATTAGAACAAGGTAGACCCCATTTTTGGAATATCTTGTTTGCCACAGACTGATTTAGAGACCACTTGCGAGATGTCAAATTAGTTCTGCTGAGTCTGTTTTCTAGAACGTTGGATTTCCCCAGTATGTGCATTGCCACTAGAAAGCAGTTGGAGGAAATTACCCATCTCCAAACTCTCACTGCTTCTCAATAAATGGAGTAAGGTCTAGTTCCCCCTGTTTGTTGATGTACCAGACTACTGACATGTTGACCGTTTGTATAGCAATAGACCCTAGAGGACAAAATCTCTGTAAGGCCTGCAATGCTAGAAGCATCGCTGTCATCTCTACAATACTAATATGCTGAGAGGTCTCCTGTCTCGACCACATGCCTTGAACAGTTCAGCTTGGGTTATGTCCCCCAATCCCAAATGGGATGCGTCCATGGTCAATGTGACATTGGGGAGGAAGAATGAATGGATGTCCTTCCTCAATGTCCCTCGAGTGAAGCCACCATGATAGGGAGTCTTTGCACACTTGAGATAGTTTTACAGGATGACTCAAAGGATAGCGATGTAAGGACCATTATACTGCTAAAGTCCATGGTAGAATTCTCATGTGAAGGTGAGCTGTTGGAGTCAATGTTATAGAGGCAGCCATTCACCCCAGTGCTTTGAGAACTGATGACAAAGGAATGGTTAGAATTAGTTTAATATGTAACCTTAAGGACACAGTTCTGTTCAGAAGTAGGAAGACTAAAGAACTGCATGTACTTAAGTAAAAACCAACATATAAAACCGACAGAGAACTTTTATTGATAAAAAATAAATAAAAATATAACAGCACTTTCATAGACAAATCTACTTCGTCAGACCATATTTCACTTCATTCATAAAACAATAATTTATATTAACCTCCAATTCCAATTACCAATACAAATTCAGAAACAAATCACGTGATCACATCTCATTTTCTAATACATAAGGTCTTCTTCTCTTTAACCTCGGTCTTAAAGAGACCTTATCATTCAAACCACCTTCTTTGTCAACCTGTAAATTCAAAATCCAAAACAGCTCTCTTCTCTGTTTATTAGTAATGTTACCCATTCTACCATCATCTAATATTTTCTCCACTACTTGGAACTTGAACTTATATTTGTCTGATGTTTCCATTATATGATTAGCTAAAGAGTTAATTAAATAACAATGCTTTATATCCCTAACATGTTCCCTCATACTTTCCATTAACGTGTGGTTCATTTTTCTTATATACAATTTTCCACATTTAGAACACTGTGCTAGGTATACCAAATTCCTAGATCTAAAAGTTGCTTCCACCATAAATGTATATTCCTTGACCATTCTAGGATGTCTAAAAATACTAACAGTATTAATTAAACTGCAGACATTACAACTTACAAAGAATTGCTTGTGTCTAGATGTGCCCTTATAAATTCTATCAGTTGGGTGAAGTTGAGACTTTTGTGTGCTTATGTTGTTGCTTCTTTCGGATTTTCCCAGTTAGGGGTCGCCACAGCGAAACTCCAGTCCACTAATGATTGGCAGTAGTGTTTCACGTGCTGGCTTGCCGGGCCTAACGCACAACCTTCAACGAAGGAACGCCCGTTCATGCATGTCACCACACAGAAGACGCTCTGAGAATCGAACGGGCAACGTCTAACTGTGAGGCGACAACTGATCCCAAATATGTTCGCTAGGTGAAGGAGATAATGTTTGGCTTATACGAGTAGATGCCTGGTTGATGTGGTCAGGAGCCAGTTATCCAGATAAGGAAATACTCTGAAACTGAACAGTCTCAAGTGAGGCGCTACTACTGCCATACATTTGGTGACTACCCCGGGGGCTATGGAGAGACCAAAGGGCAGAGCTCTGAATTGGTAATGACTGGCTCCCAGCCAGAAGAGGAGAAGCCTTCAGGAGCACCTGTCCATTTTGATGTGGTACTATGCATCTTGAAGGTCTATAGACCACATCTACTTGTCTTTTTGGAGAAAGGGTATAATAGACTGTACCATGAGCATCCAGAATTTTGAGCTCTTTATGGACTTGTTCAGGGATGTCAAATCTAGGATCAGTCTCAGGTCCCCTGTCTTTTTTGCCACGTTAAAGAACCTTGAGTAAATTCTGGATCCAATCTGTTCTGGTGGGACCTTCTGGATGACCGTTTTTTGTACCAGCTTTGTGATTTCTAGGGCTACTGACTCTCTGGTTGGATCATCGGAGAGATTTTTCTTTGGGTTGGGAGTTTTGAAAAAGGGAATGTAATATCCTGTGGATGTGATCCTTTGCACCCAATGATCATTTGTAATGGCTAGCCAGGCATTTGGGTGCAAGGATAGGTGCCCCCCTGACTGCCTACACAGAGGGACATTCAGGCAACTGCTCAGGAACATTGAAGGGATCTGTCTGAGAAAGAATCTTTAGATCTTTGGTTCTGCAGACCTCCACTGCCATATGGATGGCATCCTCCATTGTAATTATTTCCCCTCTGCCTCTAGGGGAAAACTCTCCTTGTGAATCCTGGAAAGGTCCTTATGATTTTTTTGAACCACAATTTCTCCACGTTGGTTTCTGGAAAAGGGCCTTTGTGAGGTAGAAAATTGGAATCTGACAGCAGACAAGATTTTTCTGTCCTTTTCACAGCAGGAAAGAGTGTCTTTCATGGTAGGGCTAAAAAGTGATGATCCATCAAACGGGGCAGTGATAAATGATGCCTTGAAAGATTCCACAAAGTTGCATCCAGGCATGTCTCCTTATGGCAATGCCTGAACCAGCAGTACCTTCTACACCATATGAGATTAGCCTCATGGATGCATTTGAGATAGAATGCAGGGTGGCCATCCTAGAGGAAAATGTGTTCTGTTCCTCGAGACATGGACCTTGGGGCAGTGTAGACAGTTTAGTAATTCCCTCTGTAACCTGGTAAAAAGAGCCAAGTAATTCAGCGATCAGAATGAGAAGGTCACTGATGCATACAATCTGTCCAAAGCTCTAGACTCTCTGTTAGAGGGATGGACAGTGGAGCTTTGTCGGCTATCTCCTTTTTCATTGCCTGCTGCCACAACCATGGCATCGACCTGGCTATGTTTTGTCCAGTGAGGTTTATCTGAAGGGGCACTGAGAATTTTGTCAGCTCTTTTTGGGATGGGTTCCACTGTGTCCGTCTCCTTCCATGCCCTGCGGGACACAAGGTCTATGAGGTTATCCGCAGGTGGGGTCATTCAAAATGTAAACTGGCATTCAGAAATGTGGATATAGAAATTACTGCACTACTGATCGATTGGCATTTCACAATTGTACCCCCTAACACCTTGCACCCAGGGCAGCTGCCCCCTTTGCCGAACCCTAACTATGCTTCTGACTACATGAACTGTTATGTTCCTGTAAGAAATTTGAAAAGTGGGCAACAATTGAGGTAGATGTGACCAAACAAAGCTATGCTTGTTTTTAATTTTAAGTTGAAAGCAAACCTTAATTTGACTTTTCAGTATAAAAATGTGAATCTATTGGAATACATTTGGTACAACATATACACTTTCATACTCATAGCAGCTCACCTCTCATTTTACTAATTTGTTTGTGCTGATAGTTAGGCCTTGCTCCATCCCCACCAACTCTAACCCCAGTTCCCAGCCACCCATACCTCAACTCCTAATAAGTTTCTCCCATTCTTCAAAATTAACCAATCAGTAGCTCCAGCTTCTAGGACTCCTCATCCTATCATAACTTTTTCGCAAACTCCCATACCTCTGTTCAGCAAACTACTCCAGTATAAACACTTAGACCCATACCACTGCTACACACCAAAATCCAAAATATTTTTTCTTTAACCCTTCGTTCCTGTCCTATACTCAACTTCTAATAATATTGTTAATCTATAGCCACTTCACTTTTCTTTTCTTAACCCTTTTATCCACTTCCTCCCATACCTCATTCACTTCTTATTGTTTCTCAAAATATACTATCAGAAGTGTCCTCTCTTTCCACTCCTTTATTTAGGCTCAATTATTCATACTCACACACCACTTTCTTTCTCTCTCTACTCTTATAACACTCCATCAGAAGTGTGCTTTCGTTTTGCTCATTCCTTTCACCTAAGTCACCTCTGACTTCTTCTCCGAGCACCTCAGCTACTCTTGTCTTCTACATTACACTACTCATTTTTCACTTCTTCAAACAGTCAAATCATATCATACACCCTTCTGCACACCTTCAGTCTGTCTACTATACACTACCTTAACTGTTTACAGACTGCCCTGCTAACATCTCTCACCCATTACCACACCACTCTTTCTCTCTTTATTCCCATAACAGTACATCAGAAACACACCAACATGCAGACACATTACCAAACCTCTAACTACATCTGCCCACCATCTAATCTCACAAATATATCAAGTCAATTACTACTGATTTCTACACTCAATACACTGGTTCACCTCACTACTTACTGTCACACCATATCTCAGCTCCATAACAAACCCACATACACTACATCACACGATCCTATTTCTATGTAAATTTCCTTGGCTCTACCAATGTACATGCTCTGATCTGCTCTTTTATAGGTATATTAAGGTTAACACTGATTCATTAACAATAAAATGTAAGTATAAATATAAATGCCTCCATACTTCTACCCACCACACATCTACCCTGAACCTTTGTGGATATTTACCAAATCCTGGGCCCATGTATCAGCTACTCACCACAGCCAACCCATACATTCCAGTGTTCTCACACAATTTCCATTCATTTAATGAGTCTACATTAATCTCAAAAGTATCAGCAACAAAATTCAAGATATTCATGCTTGTCAAGCTTTTAACTCTCCAGATATTACTTTTTATCAAAACCTGAATGAAGTAAGAAATAAATGATACCATTCCTCCAGGCTTCTTCATACTCAGAATGGGCAGAAAACTTAAAAGAGCGGGTGAATGTAATTATTTGCAAAAACATATTAGAAGCATCTCCAACCAATCTAAATATCCCAAAATTCAACAATGCTGAAGAACTTCTACTTTCACACCTCAACATCAGCAAAAAAAAAAAAAAGTTACATGTATTTCTGTTGTGTACACCCCTCCAGGTAATAACACCGCCACAGCAAAACATATCCTACATTGGATATCTGACAAGATCACTCAAGAAGTCTTCATCTTAGGTGGCAATCTCTAAACAGCAGCAGCAAGGACTCGCCCAACTAATAAACTCCCCCACCAGACTTACCAAAAACAATAACTGCCAGTCCATACTGCACTGGATACTGACAAGCAAACCTCATAACATAAAGTCCTGTGGATGTTTATCAGACACTAGATGTGACCATCTCACAACCTACACAATAAGAGAACATAATTCACCCAAAGAAATGATCTACAACCAAGTACGTAATATAATCAAATCTGACAAAGACACATTTATGTTACCCCTGCCCCTCTACACCTAGAATTTGTTAAGAATAATTCTCCTACATGAAGTAAGAATGCCTTCCTTAAAGAAATCAAATAGCAGCCTCCAACAAAAGCACCAACATAATCCCAAGCTGTTTTGTTCATCAATAAATAAACTTTTAAACCCTGGTCACACTACTACACCCTGTCCTTCTACTTCTAATAACAAAAAGACCATTGCACTCAATTAAACACTCATTTTATCCAGATAGCCTTTTGATAAGCAATAACTTTCCCATTTTACCCCCACTTCCATCTATTCTTGTAGACAAAACACTGTCACTTTTCGTCCGTCCTATCCCAACCTCAATCATAAAAAAAAAAAAAAAAAAAATACTAATTGAACTAAAATGAACAACCGTAGCTGCTGATAACCTTCCCAGTGAATACCTAAAAATCACTGCAGATGCATTAGCCTTCCCTGTCTCCATTCTGATCAGTTGGTCAGTTACTGAAAAATATGTCCCATCCAGCTGAATAAAAATCCTTTATTATACCCTTCATATACAAATTATAGATCTCTTGCATTCCTATTAGCCTTCTCAAAAATTATCAAGAAAAGTATTCACTCTTAGCTTATGAAACATATAACCAACCCAACTACAGCCACTTCTTCAACACCCAGAATGGTTAAGGCCCAAAAGCATTCCTACTACCGCTCTCCTTAACTTCACTAACATAGTAAATCAAAACAATAATGAAGGCAGCCTTGTTTCTTCACTTTTCCTTGATGTGTCCAAAGCATTTGACACAGTGTTCACCAAAAGCTCCTGTCTGAAACTGAAAATCTATGTCTCACTTACTACTGCATCTTCTGGTTCCACAGCTAACCATACAGTTATCAGCAGGCAACTAAATGGCAACAAAATATCTGTCAACATTTCAACCAGTCTCTGTTGATGTTACCTCAAGGGTCAACACTAGGCTCCTTTCCATTTAAAATCTTCATAAATAAAATTCATACTGCTACCAAACTTGCCACTTTTGTACAACATGTTGATGATGCTACCCTTGCCTGCTGGTCCCCAGCCATCACAAAATTACAGGAAATCACCCAACACTTTTACTGCCATTGACACATGGCTTAATTTTTAACTTAGCTGTAAAAAAAAAAAACAATCTTATGCTATTTACCCCCAAAGCAATACCTTAACCACGGGTGCACATTTCATATTACCTGGGATAATATCACACAATTATAAACCATAAGCCAGGCTAAACTACTTGTAGTCACAACAGATGACAATCTCAGATCTGATCATTACACACTTCACTCCAAAAAGAAAACTCACCAAAAACTTAGCCCCTTCTATAGAGTCAAATAATACCTGACAGACCAAGCAAGGACTACCTCAGCATCAACATGCCTCCTTTCTTCTCTACTATATGCTTTCCCTCATTCTTACAAACATCAACACTTCTTATAAAAGTAAATTGGCCTTTTGCTACTACAAAGTAGTTAAATTCGCAACCAGCTGTCGTTATAAAATAGATCACTGCCTTGCATTAAAACAATTAAACTAACTCATATTCCAAATCAGCTCACATACTCACAACTAATCATCACTCACAACTTAGTTTGCTCTCCAGACAAATGTTCAGCATTACAATGCACTCTGCTGTACTGCTTTCCAGCTAGACACTTTTACTGTAGCAGCAGTGTTACTATCTGTCAGTACACCATTCAGCACCACTGGAAACTCTCTCTCCTTCCACTGTATGTTAGAATTCTGGAACAAAATCTTCATAAACGTCAAACAGTCAGAAGAATTAAACATATTTAACACCTAAGTCAAAGATGGCTCCTCTTTTCCTTCTCACATGGTTAGGCTTCTTCTTGGATCACTTTGCCACCAACTCTAATTGCTACTTTGCTTCCCAACCCCCTGTCAGTTATCTCTCTTCCTTATATCCCACTAACTCCTGAACTCTTACTTTCTTCCTCCTTACACCCCATTACTAATTACTAAGCCTCCTCTGTCCATCTACTCTTCTGCTTATTTCAGTAGATTAGTACTTCTTTTAACCTCTCTCATTCTAAATGTCTAAGTTGCATTACTTCTTTTTCTGTCTGTAATTTACTGCTAACCATGAATACATCCTTAGTTTGTTTTTTCTTCCCTGCAGCCTTCATATCACAGATACTTTTAACAGTTGCCCTTGAATTTTACTTCCTGTTGGTAGTTAGCCAATACATGTTAATTTTTCTTGTTTAACTTTTTGAATTAACTATGTTATATTCATGCAAAAATGTTTTACTATTCATGTAAAAAATCTCATGTATACATGTTTTACTATGCATTTAGAAATGCATGTTGTGTGTAATTTAACTGTGGAAGTTTTCACTCTGGGCTTCCACTAAAAATGGGTGCTGCCCAGTCGAACTTTCTTAGACAACAAATAATAAGTAAATAACTCATGGCTGATCTTGTAATTTGTATGCAAACATTAATAGGACGTGCTGGAGGGATAGATTCATCACCCAAAGACTCCCTATGCTGTGGAACAAAATCCCGGTTTATGTGAGGCAGAGCACCTCGCTGGCCTTGTTCAAGAGGAATCTTGACCAATGGATGGGAGATCGCAGATACACCCCAGGGGTTACCTCAGTGTCACTGCTCGACAGAGGCACAGCAAAATAATGGGCATAGTTTCTCCAAACTAAAGGGGTGGCGTAAGCCACAAAACTATGGGCTAGGCTTATAAATGCCCTCGGGCGGATAGCCTAGTATGAACCTATGAACAAAATATGGAAAGTACAGCTGCTGAAATCTCAAAAAATGCTGCTCCCAGTATCAGTAAAGGCTATCCTCCATGCTACGCCTTCTGTTTAGAAGTAGAGTGTCACAATTCCATTCAAGAAGATCCAAGAGACAATTAACTCTCAAATTACTTTATTTTACATGTAGAAATGAAAATAAAAACGGATTTAGCTCTTTCATCTCCGTTACGGAGACGTCATCAAAATCATCTGCCCACTAATTCTCTACCTTATATAAAGTGATAAAATCCACATCACTGGCTGGCTAGTTAGTCCAAAAGTTTTAACTTTTCCTATTTTAACCCTTTATTACCTTAAATAACAGTCTAACAACAAGTTACTGTTTAAGTTGCATATATAGTATATAACCATTTCTAATAATTAACTTATACTTGCTAGTAAATGCATACATAAAAGATACTTATTAAAAATATATAAAAGAGTATATAAATAAATACAAAACATATAGAGTCTAAAAATGTATGTATACATATATATATATATATATATATATATATATATATATATATATATATATATATATATATAGTGACTCTAATTATTCAAAGGGCAAGATACATGGGGAATCAATACTAATATATGTATTCAACACATAGGGGCAAGAAAACCATTTTATAACATTACATTACATTTAAATGGATCTATATCAGTTCAACGAAACAGCACATCATCGAATACAACAACCTCAAACTTCTAACCACGAAATCTAAAAACATCAAAAGCTCAGAACAGCGAATTTTTTCCCTGGGAAAAAATTCACTATTCCGAGAAACACACAAACAACACAAGCACACCAAAACAAACAGCAATCCACACACATACACTTAAATTCCTACATCTAACCCTACACTAAACTGTACATACAGTACTATTTATCCACTATCCTTAACCCAAACCCTAACCCTAAGGTCCGTCACTATTGCACACTCACCTCACCCGTGCCCTAACCCTAACTCACATACCCCGCCCTAACCCTAAAGTCTGTCTCTATCGCACACTCACCTCACACGTGCCCTAACCCTAACTCACATACCCTGTCCTAACCCTAACATCCACACAATTGTACACTTACCTGAACCCAACCCATAACTTTCCACCACAGTGCTGAAAATAGCGAAGCCACAGAAACGGGCAACCAAATTCTTTCCCTGGGAAAAAAATTGGTTATCTGCAGCTTCACTATTTTCAGCGTTCACTGTTTTTGGGTCAATATTAGACCATTCAAAGTATTAACACTTCGATGATCTAATACAGACCCCATTTAAATCATTTCCTACTAAACTGCATTCATAGTGCATATATAAAAGTACTGAATTATGTCTTTATAAATATTAAATATTAATAAAATTCCATAAATATTTCTATAAAAAACATTTTGTAATATATATGTTGCTATATGCAGTAGGAGTTAAAAACAGTTCATCTGTATGTACAATAAGATTACCATAAATCCTGTTACACATCAACTAACCCTATTCTGTATTTAATATAAATCAATATGTAAGGTATAATTGCTCTTATGGTAATTATATTGAAGCAAAGGTGTTGTTATTCTAAATTATGTCTCGGTGGGTCTTCTGAGAGTAGTTTCAAGGCCAGGCTTATAGAAATACGGTCATTTAGACCTGGACTGCTACATGCATCCAGTTTAAGTTGCCAGATCATTTCTCGAAATTCTAACCTTGCTTCCCTGTCACCCCCTCTCTCATTGTGTCTAACTTCTTCCAACACCCAAAATTTGTAATCTGCGTCCTTACATGTCAATGTGTGTCTGTAAAGGGTATTATTTTCATTCTTTTTATTAATATCATGTAAATGTTCATATATACGTAAACTTAAGTTACGTTCTGTTTTTCCAATGTAATATCCCCAACAGATCTTACAATATACCAAATACACAACACCTTTTGTATAGCAACTAGAATATGATTTACCCCTAATATTCCTGTTTATACTAGGTATTTCTAATTCCTTTGTTCCAGCTATAAATGGGCACTGTGCACACCTCCCACATTTGAAGGTGCCATATTTTGGACATGTCCCACTTCTATACTCATTCTTTTTCTTTTTCAGTATGTTTTTTTAAATTCATATTTCTTTTAAAACTATATCTCAATGGTTTTTGGAAAACTCCCACCCTTGTGGGTATCCTACTGAACATATCCCAAATGTCATTTATACATTTCTTTAACCAAACCATTTCTTTATGATATGTTAATGTCAAATATGGTAGTTGTACATTGGTTTGCTCAATATTGAAATTACCCTTCTTAGTTCCAATAGTTTCTCCACTGGTCAGTAGAGGTAGATAAGTAAAGAGGACAGCCTTTATTGATACTGGGAGCAGTGTTTTTTGAGATTTCACTTGTTTGGTGAACTTTTGTGTTGATTAAAAGACATACTGTTGTTAAGAAATATTTTTGCTGAAAGAATGACAATCAAAAACTCAGTAAACTTTGTGAAGCATTGTCTGATTTTTTTATGCTGTACTGGAAAACTGTAACCGAGGATGGGGGGGTGGGAATATGCAGTGGGCTCAAAGAAAATGCTGGAAAAGTGGTGGACATTCCTAGTCAGGTAATGATTTTCAGAAAACTGTTGGTTAGGTAGACAGTGGAGCTTATGAATGCTAGCCATTATAAGTTGTACAGCAAAATACATACTCAGACTACTGTGAGGATTTTGCTCAAAAATGTGTTTAATGATATACTCATTGTGGAGAAAATGGAAATTTTTGGTGGAATGTCCAAAATGGAAGGACATTTTTTTTCAGAATTTTCAGTGGAAGACATTCAAAATAAAGAAAAAAGAAATGGAGGTAAATACTCCAAGTGGAAATTCTAAAGCTAGTGGTGTTTCTTCTTTAGAACTAGAGAAGGAAAAGTATCACTAGAAGAAAGAATAACTAAAAAAAATGTATAGCTTTTAGCAAGTATAATTTGAATAACTGTAGTTGTTCAAGAGCTAGTTACTGTAACAGGAAATAATATAGTCCAATGGCTAAGTTGATGATTAATTCAACAGTCAACATACATAATAGTTATCCAGCATTAATTGACTCCCTTGCAGCCTGAAAATAAAAAAATAGTGGCTTATTTCCTTCCCTGAATACAAATGTAGAAGCATGCTGAGTTCACTCATGTAGGCAAGCACATGGTACTCTATCTATTACAGCCCATGTTGGTAGATGTTCTGTAAATTTTTTAAATCACAATTTCTTGACAGGGGAGAATGGGCTTCGTAGATAATTGTACCTTCCTTTGTATAACTTATCAAAGCATAACATTTTGTAAACCAACCAAGGTCATGGCTGAAAATGACTTTTAGACTAGTTTGCTTACCAAGTTAAAAATGTATAAATAAATAAATCGTGAACAGTACTTTATAAAACTGTAGTCACTTGTGCCCCATTAGAGATTAGCTGTGATATGGGCAGGAAAATAAAAAAAAATGAAATAACAGTAGCAAAAGAATTAAGTATTTTATTGAAGGAAAGAAGGTGTGGTAACATGGTCCAACCATTTCCTGGTCCATTCTGCTCTTGAACTTCCACAACAAATCCCCACCTGTTCGGGGAACTGAGGTTAATTTGTTCTTTGAGATATTTTACTCCAGAGCTTTTTTCCTCTATGGTCCTTCAGTTCTGTCTGAGGATAGGCTAGGTCTCTGGAAGAAACTAGGGATTATAATACATTTCTAGCCTCAATCTTGGAATCTGTTACCCCAAGTCAACTCTGTCCATTTCCTACTAGAGGTATATGAATAAGGGTTTAAATATGATCTTTGTCTCTTTCATAGCAGAAAGTGTATGTTGGAACGTTGATGGAGGCAGGTGGGTTTGTGGAGTAACAAACTTAAATTGTATGAGCACTATGCCATTTGTCATGCAGAGATCACTCAAAAAAGTGCCCTTTTTATCTCACAAGATCTTTGGAACATCAAATCAACCAGCTATACTCCTTTGTGTCTTTGAGGGGTTGTGCAGCCCAACTAGTCCAGAATGTTCTTCTCCAATAAGGTTGCCCCTATCAGATTTGCCCTACGGCTTCTAGACCCCATGGATACTGACATAATTCATACATGTTCTTTTATTATACCTTGGATGGAGTTCTACATACTTGATTATGATGAGCTCAATTCTGTGACCTAAGGGCTGAGACCAACAGCCTGCAGAATTAATCATGATACATTAGGATCAGCTAAAGATAGTCTTGATGTTATGGGACGAATTATTCATCACATAATGGGTCTGTCATTAATTGCTTGGATTTTTCTGACAAATTTGAAGGAGGCAATGGTCATCCCTACTCTTAAAAAAACACCTCTTAATCCTAATGTACTTGATGATTTCCACCCAGTCCCTAACATTCCATTTTAGGTAAGGTTTTGAAAAAAAATTGGTTTTAAGCAGCTACAGACATGTCTGCTGGAAAATGAATTCATAGACCCATTTCAATCTGGGTTTCACATCGATACAGCACTGAAACCTACTTGACATGGGCTGTTAATGAACTCCTGACAACCAACAACCAGTGTTCCTGCTCCTTTTTGGTCCTCCTTGATATCTTGGCAGTATATGAAACTGTTGATTATGATCAATTGATTAAATATTTAAACTCTTACTGTGGGCTCTCAGGCATGGTCTTAGATTGGTTTACAGCAAATCTATCAGATCATTCCAAAGAGTATGTTGACTGTTGAATTAATTATCAACTTAGCCATTGGACTATGGATTCCCTCAGAGTTCAAGTTCTTTACTTTTCACAGAGTATATATACATCCACTGGATGATCTTATTAGAAAAAGGAGACTTGTATTACACAGTTATCCAAATGACACTCAAATATATCCCCTCTTTCCTTACCACGAGATGGTGAGTTTGTATTCCACAGCAGAAGATATTGAAGCCATACATTTATAACTTTCTGGTAATCAGTTGAAAATGGACACCTCCAAATCTGAGGATAAGACAAATCATAATACTTTAAGAGATTCTTTTGTCTGTTCTCTCTCAAATCATATTTTTAGTGATGGTAATAAGCTCAAATTTGCTGAGAAAAGTGTGCAGTTTAGGAGTTATCCCTGAGCAAAGATTAACTCTTGGGAACCAAGTGCAAGTCAACGTAAAATCGTCTTGTTTCCATCTCAGAAGTATATCTAAGATAAAGTATTTTTTTATTTCAAAATGATCTCTCAGTAGCGGTTCATGCCTTAGTCTTATAATGGCTGCATTATTGTAATGCCTTTATCTAGGTCTTCCCAACACCAAACTTGATTGCCTACAGCTAGTGCAAAACTCTGCTGGCAGGATATTTACTGGTATTTCACATTGCCAACCTATGACTCCTATGCCGCATAGTCTGCAGTGGCTACCAGTTCATTTTAGGATGTTCTTTAAGGTTCTGATGTTGTTGTTTTTGTCCTTACAGGACATGGGAACTTCTTACCTGAAAGAGTTAGTGGTGTCGCATTCCCTGACTAGGGTCCTAAGCTCAGATCCTCAGAGGCTGCTGGTGGTTCCACAGGTATGGCCTGAAAATTCAGGTGTTTGTTCCTTTATTTATAGGCTCCTCACCTGTGTAACCTGCTACCTTTGAGACTGTAAGACTATCCCTCTTTGGCTGGCTTCCTTCGGTCACTAAAACCATATCTCGTTGAAACTGCTTTTGATGGAGTAAGATGAGGTATGATGTTCATTTTTCTTTCCAAAGTGTGTAACTATTACTGTGTGTTTTATATTTATTCTATATTTGTATATGATGATTTGGTAAAATACATCTAAAATAAAGCTGTGGTACATAAATACATATATGAATATATAGGGCCATATGTTTCCAAGAGCGCAGTAATCACTTGTATGAACCAAATGTAATAAAAAATTAAGAACCAAATCATATTGCAAAATAAAATAGTCAAAACATCTGAAGTGTGTATTATTCTGAGACTTAAGTAATCAAACAATGCCTGCAAATCATGAGAAATAATCTAGATTTCTTTGCAGATAATTAGAAGTTATGTCCTTACCATAACGTTCCATGTGGAGTGTTCATCTCGCCTTTGTTCTTACACCTGGGTTCGGAGCCGATCCTCGGCTCCGTGTCAGCCGCTTGCAAGCTCTGCATCGAGAAGAAACTCGAGACAACCTAATTCCCACAATCCCCCTCTGCCTTTACCTCAGATCTAGTTTGCAAGCAAACCAGCAGTCAGAGAGAGAACACACTCATGCAAAAAGTTACATAAATGCAAGAACACTTATATCTATATATATACACATGTACATCATATATATACAACAACTGCGAATGTAGAAGCAGAATAACCCAGACCAGGCACCAAACCAAACGTTCTTCCTGAGGGTGGGAGGGTGGGAATGTAAGAACAAAGGCGAGATGAACACTCCACATGGAACGTTATGGTAAGGACATAACTTCTAAATGTGAGAGTGTTCGATCTCGCCGTTTGTTCTTACACCTGGGTAGCGTCCCTAGCTCCATGTTCCTGAGGAACTCACGGGAGAACGTTCTTGAGCACAGTGGAACCAAAGGTTGCCCTGTCCCTAGAAACCTTGTCTACTTTGTAATGAGAGATGAATGTATGTGGTTTAGACCAAGTAGCAGCTGCACAAATAGTGTCTAATGGTAGGCGAGCTGCATGAGCCAGGGATGTAGACACTGATCTTGTAGAATGTCCTTTGGGTTTGACAGATAAAGTTTGATTTGTAGAATCATAAACGTATATAATACAATCAGTTAGCCATTTGGAAAGAGTTCGTTTAGTAACCGCTACACCTTTCCTGCTGTCAGCAAAAGCTACAAAAAGTTGATCAGATTTCCTGTGATCCTTTGTTCTATCCAAGTAAAATCTAAGTTGTCTATGGACATCCAACTTGTGTAACATATACTCCAATTTATTGGAGTGATTTTTGAAAAAGGTAGGTAATTCAATGGATTGATTAATGTTATTAATAGAGCAAACTTTGGGGAGAAAGGATGGATTAGTGCGAAGAGATACTCTGTCAGAGTGAAAGATCAAATAAGGGTGTTTAATGGAAAGAGCCTGAAGTTCAGATACTCGCCTAGCGGATGTAATGGCTACCAAGAAGAGGGTCTTCCACGACAAATACTTCAATGGGCAAGAGGAGGCTGGTTCAAATGGGGGTAACATTAATTTAGATAATAAAAGGTTTAGATTCCAAGGCGATGTAGGAGATCTATCTGGTGGTCTAATATGGAAAGATCCTTTTAAAAAGGCCTTACAAAGTCTGTGAGCCATTACAGGAGCCCCACATTCTTCCACATGAAAGTTGGAGATGGCAGCCAACTGCACCCTTAAAGTTGCAGGAGACGCTCCTTGGTGGAACAATTCTGTTTAACGGAGCTATGACAGGGTCCAAATGCTGTGAGTTTGCCCAGAATACAAAACGCTTCCATTTACTAGTGTAGGTCTTTGTAGTGGAAGCTTTATGAGAAGCCACTAGTATATTCTGAACTGCAGGTGAAAGAAATTCAGACCTGGCTAAGAAGGGAAGCGGAGCAGCCAAGCTGCTAGATGGAGTGACCCGAGGGAGGGGTGAGGAACCCCTGACGAGTGAGTCAGTAGATCTGGCTCTGGGTCCAGGATCCAAGGTCCCCGAATGCGGTGAGCCAGAAGAAAGGGGAACCAAATTTGACGAGGCCAGATGGGGCAATGAGGATTATCGTCCTTTGCAGGTTGTTGGCTTTCTGTAGAAACTTTGCAATCAGGGGAAAAGGAGGAAAAGCATACAGGAGACCCGGGGGCCAATCGTGAACCAGCGCATCCCTGGGGACTTCCCCTGGAGGGGGTAATAGGGCAAAGTAGCTCCTGCATTTGGCATTCATTGGAGACGCAAAGAGGTCGCAGGAAGGCTGGCCCCACTTGCGAAAAATCTTCTTCGCAACTGACTGTTTGAGGGACCACTCGTGAGGCAGCAGGATTGCTCTGCTCAGCCTGTCGGCTATGACGTTGGATGACCCCGGGATGTGCGTTGCAATCAGAAAGTGACCCGTGGACTCCGCCCATTGCCAGATTCTCATGGCGTCTCTGCATAGCTGATAAGACTTGGTTCCCCCTTGTTTGTTTATGTACCAGACTACGGACATGTTGTCCGTCTGAACTGCAATAGTCCCTAGAGGAAGAAGGGGAGCAAAGTGTTGCAACGCTAGAAACACTGCCCTCAACTCTAGAACATTGATGTGCAGATTGTACTCTAAATTGGTCCATTCGCCTTGGACTGTCTGTCCCTGAAAGATGCCCCCCCACCCTATCAGGGAAGCGTCCGTGGTCACCGTAGCTGTCGGCGTGGGTAGCACAAATGGTCTTCTGCTGGAAAGGTTGCAAGTCTGAAGCCACCAGGCTAGGTGCGATTTGCATGTGTTCGTGATCAGAATTTCGTGTGTCAGAGGTAGCTGTTGGAATGACCATTGTGCAAACAGTAGCCATTGTAGGACTCTCATATGCAGTCTTCCCAATGGTATCGCAATGAGAGAAGCTGCCATGAGACCCAAAACCTTCAGAACCAGTCTTGCTGGGGATTTTCTGGATGACAGAAGGAGAGATATGTGACTTTGTAGTGAGGCTATCCTTTCTGGAGGAAGCCTTAGAATTAAATGATGCGTATCCAATTCCGCTCCTATGAATAAGATATGCTGTGATGGCTGTAGTAAAGATTTTTCGAAATTTACGGAAATTCCGAGGTGAACACAAAGTTGTAGGGTGTAATCCCTGGCCTGTATCAGTTGACGCTGGGTGGTGGCAGAAAGGAGCCAGTCGTCCAGATACGGAAACACCTGGAATCCTAGGCGTCTCAGGTGAGACGCTACCACTGCCATGCATTTGGTGAAAACCCTGGGGGCTGAGGTCAGACCAAAGGGCAGGGCTCGAAACTGAAAGTGACTGGCTCCCAGCCGGAAGCGCAAATGATCTCTGGACGCCCTGGCCATTTTGATGTGGTAGTATGCGTCCTTCAGATCTACTGAGCACATCCAGTCGTCCTTCTGTAAGAATGGAAGGATCGATTGAAGCGTGACCATTCGGAACTTTTCTTTCTTGATGAAGGTATTGAGGTTGCTTAGGTCCAGAATCGGCCTCCAGTCCCCTGTCTTCTTTGGAACTAAAAAGAACCTTGAGTAAGTTCCGAATCCTCTTTGGTCCGCTGGGACTGGTTGGATGACTCTTTTTTCTAGCAGCTTTGAAATTTCTATAGCTGCTGGATCTCGCAGATGGGGCGGCACATCTGGGAGTCTTCTCTTTGGAATGGGGGTGGATAGAAAGGGTATTCTGTAACCTCTGGTAACAACGCTTTTTACCCAGTTGTCTGTAGTAAGATTTTGCCAGGCCTGAGGGTATAAAGCTAAGCGACCCCCGACTGCCTCCAGAGCAGGACAGTCGGGCCTCCTCTCAGGAGTGCTGGAAAGGTTTTCCAGGGGGGTATCCCTGTCACCTTGGTTTTGCGGACCCCCTCTGCCGCCAAGGCGGCGTCTTCCACCTCTGGCCCTCCTCTGCCTCTAGAGGGGGCATCACCCTGTGTGCCTGGGAAAGAACCTTGGGGTTTTCGAAACCACATTTTCCCACCACGTTGCCCTTTGGGGTACGGTCTGGATGGGGTGGAAAAACGGACTCCGACAGCAGACAGAGTCTTTCCCTCCTGCTCACACCGGGTAAGGGTCTCCTTTACTTTGGGGCCAAAGAGAGTGGCACCGTCAAATGGGGCGTTAGTAAAAGAAGACTTGAAGGCTTCTGCAAATGAACATAAGCGCATCCAGGATTGTCTACGAAGAGCAATCGCTGAAGCTGCTGCCCTACTCGATCCTTCGGCTGCGTATGAGATCAGCCTCATGTACGAGTTTACAATGGATGTAAGGGTATTGAGTTGTGCTGTCACTTTCTCCGAGACAGCAGCATCTGTAGTACCCTGGAGGGTATCTCCCAACTCTTTGATTAGATCCCTCTGTAGTCATGTGAAGTGGGTCAGATAGTTCAGGGATCGCATAGAAAAAGCCGCTGAACTAAAAATGCACTTTCTGTACCTGTCCATGGTCCTAGAATCTCTGTTAGGGGGATGGACAGATGAGGAAGATTCTGACATCTCCTTTTTCGTGGCCGCTGCCACCACCATAGCGTCCACTGGAACTCCTTTTGTCAGGTAAGCCTTGTCTTGGGGTGCAGTAATATACTTATTAGGCTTTCTAGGGACTGGCTCCACCGTGTCAGGCGCCTCCCACGCCCTTCGAGCAATCAGCTCCATTAACTCATCGAAGGGCGGAGTGACCCAGGAGGAGGAAGGGCGAGCACCAAATGCCTTCAGCAAGACTGACTAATCCACAGAAGGGGGGAGGGATTGCCAATCACCTCTCTGCTTTAGGATCTCCAAGATGTCAGAAAAAGAGACATCTTCTGAGGGTGACTTTGGGGACCCTTCTGACTCATCCAAGTCAGTGTCGGATGTCAAAGATTCTTGTGGAGAATCTAAGTGTCTCCTCTTACACAATCTTTTCCTAGGGACTTCTTCGGGGGGAGCATCCGAAGAAGCCTCCGAGGAAGAGGGGGCACCCTCCAGGGGTGGCTGAGATACAGGTGCTTGACGCTTAGCTGTAGCCGTGGGTGCAGAGGAGGATAACGGACCTTTATGGGGGGGAGAAGCTGTTTCTGCTGATGTGGTTGTCTGGGTAGACAACACCTTCCTCATGAGATCAAAGGCCCCCGGGTCCCGAGTCGAGGTATCTCCCGGTTCCGAAGAAATGGGAAGAATCCCCGAAACAGGCACCGAAGGCATCGACCCCGAGGACGGAACCGAGTCGATCCGAGCCGAGGCCCCGAGAGGGAGCGTCGGAACCGAAACATCGGTCCGACTCTCGGTCCTGGAACCTAGTATGGATCTTCGGCTCCGAGACTCCAGTACCGGATCCGACGGAGTCGAGGTGAACGGAGCCGACCGAGAAAAAGACGGTTCTGGCACCGAGGGCTCCACAATCAGCAGCTCAGCTTCTTCCGGCTCCGAAGACTGGACAGGTCTCGGAGGAGGAACAGATGGAGACAGTGGAAGGCCTTCAAGTCTCGACACCAATTGAGAGGAGACCGAGATGAGTTTGGATAAGGCCGTATTCTCCATTAACTTCTGCACCACGCGGTCTACATCGGTATCAGAGAGGGGTCTGGAAGAACGGGTCGAAGGAATCGAAGACAGAGCCGACCTCAACAGTGTCGGGGAGGGAGCTCCGTCACCGGTTCCAAAACTCGAGGCTCGGAAACTGACAACAGTTGAACACTCGGCCCCGAAGTCTGTGGAACCGATGATCTAACTTTAACTGAAGAGCTCGGAGCCGATGACCTGGGCTCCGACGTCTTAGATTCCTTCGAGGATTTGGATGCCTGGTCTGAAGCATCCAGAGCCTCCTGAAAAGTAGGTTTTAACAACCCCCTATCCATGAGTTTCCTGCGCCTATCTGTCATGACCCTCCCACTGAAAGAATGACAAATTGAGCAGTCTTCTTGCAGATGGAGAGGGCCAAGACAGTAGAAGCAGGAACTATGATTGTCAGTAACTGACATCTTTTGCCCACAATGGCAACGCTTAAAACCAGATTTAGCCTTTTCAGACATCTTAAACTAGTATGGGTAGAAAGTGAAAAGTCAAGTCCAGTAGGAAAGTCCAATCCGGTAATTTCGTCAAATCCAGTAAAAGAAAAATGTCTATCCTGTAGTCAATCCAGTAAGAGGTGGTAGGCCCCGAGGGAGACTCCAATAAGTTAAATCAACTTAAACGGAACCGAGAAATTCTCAACCGTACCACACACACACTCTGTCACTAAACAAACTTTTTTTTGAATAAAATTATTCTGAAATAAACAAGAAAAAATATTTAAATCTTAGCTTAGATGCTCGAGCTCGACCCAGTGATGCGAACGCTGCAGCGGCAAACTAGATCTGAGGTAAAGGCAGAGGGGGATTATGGGAATTAGGTTGTCTTGAGCTTCTTCTCGATGCAGAGCTTGCAAGCGGCCGACACGGAGCCGAGGATCGGCTCCGAACTCAGGTGTAAGAACAAACGGCGAGATCGAACACTCTCACATTAAGAAGTTATGTACCTACCATAACGTTCCATGTTAGTTGTGGAGTTAGCTCCGAACCCATCCAGCAAGAATGAAGGCGAGAATGACAACTTAACATTATCCTTTAGAGGAAGATTGTCTCCCCATAAAAAGTGGAGGAGAGTGTGTGGATAACTTTGCTGTTACAGTAACTATTTCTTAAAGAGCTACTGTTGTAGTACTGCCGTAGTTGTAGCAGAATAGTCATTAGTGAACACATTTTCAGTTTTTCCTTCCATCAATACCCCCAAGCCATCTTTTGTTCCTCTAGGTGACTATGGGTTCAGTTTTACCCAGGATAGCATTAACTTACACTTATCTTCACTTGTCTGTTCTGATTTGCTTTTATCTCTGCTGAGAGCATTAGCATGCTGCATGTCACTTGGTTCACACCACTGATACTATTCTGCTGCCGCTTCCTAACACTCCGTTAGATTTTTTGTACACTTAGCCAGCTAACACTGAAACCACTGGACAATACAGAAGGCCAGCAAACTTGTCCCCCTTCTGTCACCAGTCTCTTAGCACTTAGTATCCTAAAGTATTGTAGTAACTGGTTTATGCTCACTAATAATGATCTCGTACTTAATAGAAAATATTCTGTCTGTGAGTAGAGAAATACCTAGTTAATCCCTCTCGCAATTAAAAGTATGCAGTGAGCATCACATAGTCACACTTTTACTTCAGCCACTATCACATTCTCAAACACAATACAGGAAAATGTATGCTGATGCTGTAAAGAAATCCTGCCAAAGCAGCAAGTTGTAGGAACAAACTTCAGCAGAAGTTCCTCAGCTCACGATTCATGTACACTTGAATTAATAAATCACCAAGAGCCAGATTGCTCCAAATTAAGTATTCATAAACTAATTTCTGACAAAATTGTCTTACTGATTGGAGGCTCAGTTGTTAGGCATATAGATTCTCCACTCAGTGGGCTGGACAAGGACAGTTACAGCTGCTTTTTGGGTGTAGGTTCACAGACATTACAAGTATCTTCAAGAACCATCTCTGAGACAAGTATGACTATGAAATTGTAGTAAATGACATGAGATGCAAAACCCTGAGGGACATGCAGAGACATTTTGGGACGTTGTGTGTCACAGATGCAGTTAAGACTATTCCTGAGTTAAATACTTTCACCAAGAATGATGCTTTCCTATAAAGAGAAGATGATTGGCTTTAACATTGACTTAAGAGCTGGTATAATTCCAGGAAGTTTCAGTATGTATTAGCCTGGGCATTGTTACAGAAACGAGTTAAAATGTAAAGAAAGCGTTTCCTCCATACCTCAAGGTTTGTACCTACCATGTCTCCAGGCTTGATCAAATCTGCAGTGGTGTCTCCATATTTGTCAGGGACCACATAACATATAGAATGATATCTAGAGACCCATAAATTGTTCTCCTAGAACTTCAATTTACATTGGACAAGACAAACTTCCAACTTATAGCATGCTACGAAACCCCGTCTATGTCCCCAGATGATCATGTTAGATTCCTGGAAGGTTTAAAAGAAATTCCTATAAGCAACCATTTCATAATCCCAGGTGACTTCAGTTATCCCACCATAGACTGGAGCACGTATACCTTTAATGTATGGTATGCTCAGAGAATTTTGGATTTGATGAATAGGAATTCCCTGGATCAGGTAGTGAACCTGCTAGAGGCCAAAATGTTGTCGGTCAGGTCCTTACAAAAATTACCTCTACCCCTTCCACTTCCAAACTCTCTCCTTCACGAGTTGAGCTGAACCATAAACTCATGATTTACTCTCAGCTCAGAACCACTATAGCCCTGTAACCAAAATGTCCATATGTCCATATTTAAGGGCTTCAAAAGGGTGAACTGTCTACAATTATATCATAAAAGCTCTAAATTTACCCATGGCATCATCACCATTGATCCAGACACAGCAGCCAATTTCAGTAAAGAGAATTGGGTAAATGCATAGATCTAGCAGTCCCAACTCAAGCTAAATGTAATAGGAAAATTACAATACAACCCCCAATGACCAGCCCAAATAAGTGAACTTAATAACAAGAGAAAAGTACTCCTTAAACTATATGGTAAAGCCAGAGCTCATCAGAATGAGGATAGTATAAAAATATCAGCAAGAAACTGAAAAGCATTATAAGGACTTGTAAAGCAACCATGAATGGAGATTGCCTTCTGAGGAAAGGGATACTTACAAGTCGTTCTAGCCATGTTATAAAACTATGAAGCAACACTCAGCAATTCCCTGAACCTTTCCTTAATGGGTCCCCAACTCTGACCTTAATGACACTGCATATATACCAGCAAATAATTTCACTGTGAACTTCATCCTTGAAAACCCTTTTCAAGCACAACTAATCTCAGAATCCCTTACATCCCCTATCATCACTAAAGAATCTGTTTGTAAAGTATTATCAAAGACCAAAAACTCTTTGTGCACCAGAGTCTGACAATATATGTACGTGCTTAATAAAAAGCATCAAGCATGCTTTCTGAACCTTTCCTTAAATTGTTTAGCCAAATCTTAATCATCGACTATGATCCCAAATCCTTGCATACTCCTTTGTTGATGGTCCAGAGGCCCTGTCACAGATTCTGGAAATTATACACACTAATTTAACCTTTCAAGTGTGATTTGAAAAGTTATGCAGCATATCATAACCAATCTCATTAATTCTGATATTGAAAATGTCATTAGACTTGACTCCATGGCTTAGTCAAATGAATGTCATGCCTGCTAAATCTTGTTAACTTCTTCAAGAGGATCATGCAGGATGTAAACAGTAATCATGTTGTTTTCAAAAATTCTCGAAAGGGATAAAGCTTTTGATACCATACTTCATATCAGAATTGTAAAAAAAACAATATGCCTTAAACACAGATTCTTAAGTAGTGAAATGGCTAATAAATTGGCAGAAACACAGAGCCCAGCTACATCAAGTCCTGAAACACAGAGACAGAGTTACATGTACTAAGTCTGAGATAGTCATTTCTCTAAATATTCCCTTTTTCCTGAGGTACATCAATCTTGGAGCCAGTATATATAAGTTCGGGGGTGTGGGGGCTTGCCCTCCAAATTGGAGATTGTAGGGATTACCCCCTGCAAAAAAGATGTTTAAGGGAGAGGAGTGATGTTTAAGATTCGTTCTTCTCTTACATTTTCAATCTTTTTTTTTCTTGCATGTTGGCACTTGGAATTTCTTGGGTTAACATTTCAATAAGGGGGTAGAAATTACTTGTAGAATACAGTATAAATAACACTCAGTTACTAAATAAAAAGATAGCTGTGGACCTGGCCACTTGGGTTCATAGTTCCTTCTCCTTTGATCATCACATGGCAGCTGTAGTCTGGACATTTTTCAACAAAGCACAATTAATAGCCAAAGTATTTCATCTAGATCCAAAGATTTGATCATTCCCCTATATTTGGAACTGCTCAGGCCAATTACAGAGTACAACAGTCATTTTGGGATGTACTTCACTTGACATATCTGCACACCTGCAGGTTCCTAATCAGTAAGATCTCTGGTCTTAAAAATGTAGTTACCATGAGAAGCTGGAAGCCCTGTATTCTGTGTGTTATACAGTAGAGAGAGGAGATCTGTGCCTCACTTAATGTGCCATTAAACATCTCTTGGTTCCTGACCTTCTATATTTCAGCAAGTCAAACAGCATGGCTAACAGTAGAATCAGAGATCTGAATCTTCATCAGCTGACACACAGAACATGATAGTGGTGGTGGGGAGGACATCACTTTGTTTCTTCTTTCTCTAGAATAAACTTTCTGTTCAGGTTAAGCCATTCAGTAGTTTCTGTCAAACTAAACCTGGACAATTGGATGGGTACTCTCAAATTAAGTCTGGGACTAAATTGCCTCTTCCTCCCTGAGAACACGGGTATTGGCAAAGTGTATGTGGTTGTTAGACTAAAGCAAGCTACGTACCCCCAACTGCACTAATTTCTTTGGAAATAGTCACTGTAATGGTAAATCATAACATATGAGTAGAGTCGCAAGTAGAACACAATTTCCTGGGAAAGTAGAACAAGAAACCAGTTTAAAAAAATCTTACTGTAGTAAAGCACTAAGCATAAATGGTATGGTAATCCCATGTAATATAATGTAGCACAGATAACAGTAGAGAGATTTAGCTCATTATATGGAATAAGGTAGTCATAAAATATCATGAGTAATATGTGGCACAGGCTAAAGAACTAGTTAAATGAATAATATCCAAAACCGGGATTGTGGTTCACATAATGTATGAAACAAAATCAGTAATATATGCAGACAGGAAAAAGCCAGACTGAACATACAGTCTAACTAGTAAGCCTTTCATGGTGTAGGTACCGATTACTATAGAAATAGTTAATATGTTGCACCTTTCAATAAAGGAAACTGCTGTAACAAAAATGAATAATAGCAGGGAATTTTCCCTTCAAAGGTTCTACAAATGCAGTTCCCTTCAATGTGATACCTTAAGATTATTAAATATCTGTGGGGTGTATTTAAATTCTACAGTAGGAAAGTCTGTAACCCATTCATAATAGCCCATATTGGCTAAGGGCAAGATGTTGATAGAAAAATGAAATTTAATCTTTAGATTTAAGTCAAATACTGCTTATAATGCAAACATATGTCTTTCTGGTATAGTTTGTTTTCCAAGCTTTTCCTTTAAATCCAGGTTCTCATTTTTGGCACTCAAGAATATAATCGTTTGGGAGAATAATAAACTGACAGTAGCCTTGGATAAATTTATTTATCCAAAAAGTGGGAAAATATGTGTATGTTAGAGTTTCAGAATTATTGGCTACATCTCAGTTAAAACATTTTTTTTGTTTCTGGCATGCTCAACATCAGATCTTTAAATGGAAGGACTGTGTATAAATTTATATCACAACATAATTCATTCTGTCTGGCATACCTTTTATAATAAGGCTGCTGAGTACAAGTTGAAGATAATGGCTGGGTGGATCCCTGGAAGGATTTAGTGTGTCATATAGAAATGAACTGGATCAGTATGACTAGTACAAGTTATTGGGCTTGCTTTTTTTTGTCCCATCAGAGAGTGTTTTTTGAATAGTTGTATGAATGTGGTGGGTTTAATGAGTGGGAACAATGTTGACAGAATTTTATTTGTACCCCAATTGGTTATTTGGCTTATAAGACCACAGAACTAAATGCAGCCTTAATGTATATACATCCTGCAAGGAGTTAGGGAGCAGGGATGGGTCTGTATTATAATGTCGACAAGTGAAAATGTCAACTCTGACTTGTTCAACACCAAAATGTCAAACTACAAGATCACTGAACGGCCAAATCACAAATTTCTTTCCAATGGAAAGAAATCAGTTGGCCAAACACCAACGCCACACAAAAATAAAATTATTTAGGTAGGGGGCTGTGCCCCCCACACCCCCCTAACTAAATATTCTAACTCCAAGACTGTACTACAGTCAGGGAAAGGGCAGGTATAAGAAAATGGTCAACCGATTTCTTTCCGTTGGAAAGAAATCAGTGATTTGGCCATTCCATAATCTTGTAGTTCAACATTTTGGTGTCGATCAAGTCAGAGTCGACATTTTAACTTGTCGACATTATAATATAGACCCAGCAGGGTTGATGCTCAAAACACTTAACTAACAGATTGTACCTATAGTTGATGCTAGCCAAAAAGACAGTAAAAGCCAGTGCAGTACTGGACAAGAGTGTTGAAAATGCTTGTTACAGTTAAGAAATACAAGTATGAAGTAGTGAAATGTCTAGTAAACTGGCAGAAACACAGAGCCCATGTAGTTTATGTGCCAGGTGCCTCTTCAGATGGTGCTAAAGTAACCAGTAGAGTACCCCAGGGGGGATCTGTACTGAGTACTTTCGTGTTCAGCATCTACTTGACCACATAGCTTAGTCAAACAGATATCATGCCAGTTAAATCTTAACTTCTTCAAGAGGATCATGCAAGATGTAAACAATCATATCTTTGTATTACTATGTCAGTTATGGCAGTGCTAAGTGGTGCTTTACCTGTTTAGCTCCAAAAGCCTTCTACCATGTCCCAGAGATATTGAATATTTGTGTGGAAATGCCTTCATAAATTCTTTATAGTGGACAGAACTGTAGATATTAATACTTGTTCACATGCCGTATTATTTGTGAAATGTTTTCTTACTGTTGTCTGTATTTATATTGTTACATTTTTTATAGTTATTGTACAGTTGCTGTTAACTTCCAATTTTAATATAAAATATATTATTTGTGAAAACAATAAACTGTATAGAAGTCATAAACAGACAATCTTCTTATAAAGTCCTTCTAGAAACAATGTAAATATATAAATTTGAAGTTCTTAAAAAGAAGTATTGTTGTTAAATTTAACCTAACCCATGTATTCACTGAAATAAGGAAATGTTAATTTCAAGTAGAACAGCAGGTTGTAACAGATATCCATTTTCTGAATTGGTTTTGGTTTTATTGGCCCAAATGTAACCATAAAGACAAAAAGTAAAATATCGTGGGTATCCAGAAGCCATGCAACTGAAACACTTATATGGCCTTAAAGGGTTATTTGCATATATCCCACAGGTCTCCATTACAGGAAGACTTTTGCTTGGTAGAGTATTGCTTGCAGTTTTTACTGTTTCTGAAACACAGGACATAGAAGAATTGTATATAGTTAATGACTAATAAAGTACATCAACACTGCATTGAATATAGGCAATGGGACAAGGCAGATAGTGACTTCCCTGCATAAGCATACACTGAAAAATGCCAAGCCATGGACTGAATGCAGCTGGAAACAAATGTAACCACTACAAGGCTACCATTACAATACATACTTTTAGATGTTTTTAATGGTATGGGTATAGTCCATAAGGAAAAGAATGCCATTGCCAGCTAAAGACTGTGTAATAGTGTTCCATCATAAAGGGTGGATAACATAGCTGAAGCTACAAATCCATTATTGCAATAGGTAGCATCCAAAAAGTATACAATCAAAGGTATAGCATTGAATAAATGAATGCATGCCTTGATGTTTTGCATGGTAAGATTACAAACAAAAACAGAACATTTCAAGAATTAAAGGACTTATGATATTTATAAGAAGAGGGTTGTTAGGCAGCTCTCTTGTGCAGGCATTTCTTAGAAGGATAGTTTCTATGAAAACAGGTAACAGGTGGAAAGTACTCTTCCTGATGTTAACTGGTCCTTAGGTTTAGCTTTCTGTTCCTTGGATTTCAACAGTTCTGTAGCTGAATGTCCAAAATGAAAATTGACTATGATTTTTTAGCATCTTCAAACACATTTTTGGAGCAAATCAATTATATTTTTGTATTGCTGTGTCGGTTATGGCCATTATACTTGTTTCCTCCACTGCATTATAATGACAGCTTGAGTACCTGTATGGCAACAGATTCATGAGTTTTTACATTACTAGTAACTCTACAAGTTTGGAATCTGTGATATTGTTAATGTTTTCTAAGAGTTTTCTTCAAAAACAAAATGTTGAAAGCATACAGGATGAGCCAGGTAATTGAGTTTTCTTTGCTAAGGTGTTAGAAGTACAAAGCTTTTATCATACGTATTCAACAGCCTGCATTCTTTAGTTATAGTATCTTTTGGGACAGAAGATATAATAGGGTCATCATGGATTCATGTACAGAGAGTCTATCAGGGTCTCATTTCAAGCTTTAGTAGCTAAAGGTTTAAGATGGCTTCACACTGATTAACAATTTAACTTCAGCTCTCCCAGTGTGAAAAAAGAAACTGAAAGACAAGCCCAGGAACTGTCATTTTAAGAAAATTCAGTTACTGGCTAGTAAGTACACTACCTGGATTCCAGCAAAGAAAAAAGTAAGACAGCTTGAGAGAAATGATTTCCAAGATTTCTACACAATGCGCAACAGCTTAATTTAATTTCTCTCAGTGTGAAAACTCGGAAAAGACAGAGTGAATTTGTCTATTTGGATAAATTTCATTTACTGGCTAGTACATGCACTGCCTGGATGCAAGCAAAGAAGAAATTTAGAGAAACTGAAACAAGATCAACCACAAAAGGTGAGGAGAAAACACTGAATGGGAAGAACCCTGCAGCTGTTCAGCATAAAGCAGTTCAAGCTCCATGCAGTTCAAACTCCAGCTTTGGTTCAAGACTTGGCCTCCAGTAATCTAAAGGAAAAATATGTCAAATGTGCTCAGACCTGATTAAAATAAATGAAACACTGACAGAGTACATCAACTCAAATAATAAAAGGTTAGAAAAAATGGAAGAAGCTTTAAATAGATATTCAGATAAGCTGACAAAACTTCAAAAATCAAAGGTCAAAGTGAAGAAAAGGCTGACTATGAGACTATTTCAGAAGAGATGTTTAAAAAAAAATATTAGAATTCAGATCACATAGGAAAAATCTGAAATTCTCTGCTGTACCATAACAACTAGAAGGAACAGACTGTATTAAAGGAAAACTCTGCCATCTCCTACAGTTTAACTCAGTCCATAGGTTTCTTTTCTCCCTACAGTATGGTTCCAGTATTGTATAGGTACCAGAAGCCTGATTGTACTTTTTAAAACTTTCATTTCCTTGTCTTGGAATCAAAGGAAGGAAAAGCCCACCAACTTTTTTTAACTTCTCACATACTTTGCAGAGGAATCTGTCTCTGCCTGCATGACCTACCATAGACACAGATAAATCTGTAGTTTACCCTGTCAGATATCGCTGTCAATCTTAGATGGGCAATTAATCCTGCTAATTAAAGGAGGAAAGCAGCTGCTATAAAAAAAGACAGAAAAGTGTGGAACTATTTTCTTCTGTTTTTATTGCAGAGAGGAAGAAAGCTTAACATTTCCTTTTCATAGCAAAATAAACCAATTAGGTAAGCCAGGGGTTTAAAGTCAGTTTTCACCTCTTCTGAGAAATTTACATAAGCAGGATAAATGCTAAGCTTTAAATGTTTGTTATTTATAATAGTGTATATGTTAAGATAACTTAAATGTAGTATGAAAGATTTCTGTGACATTTACAGAAAAGTCAGAAAATATTTTTTTTCTTGTGAAGTATCAACACACTGACCATATTCAAGCCCCCCCCCCCCAACACACACACACACAGGACAGAACTGTAGAAAGACAGAGACAGGCGGCAGCCCTATCAACTAGATACACTGGTACTGTTCATAAAAAAAGGTCTTTTATGCTTTTTTGTGACATCCATCCGGGGGGGGTGCATATCTGGTACACAGAGATCCATGGTAAGAGATTCCCAATGACCTTGAGTCAGTCCTTACAGTGGTAGAGTGCATGAGCATTTTGTAGTCCACAGTGGAAATGTGACCATTGATGGCAACCATAATAAACAGCTGAATTTAGTTTATCACGTTTACTATGTGCCCTTGCATTAAAAATATTAAGAGAAGGAAATCAGAAGTATTTACTATATAGTATGTGTGTGTATGTGCTTGTGTACATGTACACGTGAATACATATATAAAGTACATGTGTAGCACGCATTTTACATGTATGTACAAAAACATAAAAAACAGAGAATAGATTATATGCCTGCGTGTGTACTTCCTGTTCTTTAAATAAAAACAAGTCAAAATGGACATTTTGTGCAACGGTGTGTGTCTACACATAAACACACGCACACACAGAATTTATATATACATATATATATATATATATATATATATATATATATGTATATATATATATATATATATATAATGTGTGTAAAAATGTATGTAATATGTATAATACTAATGCACTGCAGTGTGAATACATCCAGAGAGAAATATGCAATAGATATTTTTGTAAGTAGCCACATATGTGCTGACATATGGATGTGTGTGTGTGTGTGTGTGTGTGTGTGTGTGTGTGTGTGTACATAACACACAGATATACAGATGCACACCAATATATATACACACGCAAACAGGGTGTGTGCATGCGGGTCTACTTCTTTAGACTGAAATTACACTTTGTCAAAATTTAAATGCTCGAGATGAATCTGCCGAAAACTCACTTTAACGAAATTGCAAACCATCGAACATCAATACAATGAAGAATCAAAGTCTGATATTAAATACCTTTCCCAATGCCCTATACAGTTTTAAATTTAAACTCAAAAACGTACCTTTCTTGATCGAATTACGGATGTGAAACTCCGTTTCCAATACCGTGGTCAAGAAAAGCTGCAGTTTTAACCCTTTTCCCCACTGTACTGCAGTCTCGAAGTTGGTATATGTAATTAGTAGGGGGGGCTTCCCAGGCTGCCCCCCCTGCAAAAATATCAACAAAGGTAAGTTTTTGAGTTTAAATTCAAAAGTGTACAGGGTATTGGGAAATGTGTTTAATATACAGTGTTGATGGTTTGGTGTTTTGACTTTTGATAGTTTGCAGTTTCTTTAAAGTGGGTTTTCAGCAGATTTGTCTCGATCATTTAAATTTTGGCAGAGTGTAATTTCAGTCTACTGACATAGACCCATGCATGCATGTGTGCGTTATTTAATTGTCATCCTCCTCCTTTCTTCTACTTTCTACGTGCTCCAAATCTTTTTCATACTAGTTATTAAGCTCAACTGCAATGGTTGTTCTATTCCAAAATTTGTGAATTTAGTATGTTTTCATGCTATCTTATGGCAACAAAAGTGATGCAAATATAATTATACTTCCGCCCTTTTCTTTTGTGAAGCCATAAAACATTCATTTGCTGATTTCTAGCCATTTAGAGAACTGTAACATCTTACAGCTCTGTGAGTTGTGCAACATGATGCATACAATTCATTATTTATAATAAGGTTAACATAGTAGAGTTAAGCATTATTAACATATATGTTATAGTAAATGTTGTTTAATGTTCTGCTTAATTCACTGTCATAGGTTCATAGGCTGGTACTAGGCTATCGGCCGTAAGGCCTATGCAAGCCTAGCCATAACAATTCCCTGGAAATTTATTCCCACAATGTTTACTTCTCTGGGCTCCTGTCTAGCAGTGCGACTGACATGATCCCTGGGGTGAATTTCCTATCTCCCATCCAATCATCAAGGTTCCTTTTGAGGAGGGCTAATGAGGCGCTCTGCTTGACATGTATGGGCAGTCTGTTCCAGAGTATGGGGAGTCTCTGGGTCAGAAACCTACCCCTCCAGCATGTTTTGTTCATTGTGATGATAAGGTTTAGATCCCTGGAGTGTGTGGCTCTGAGGGATTGGGATTTCTTTAAGTGGAGTATGTCCAACAGCTCAGGGTTTGACATGGCCTTGTATGTTAAGCAGAGATCGCCTCTGAGGAGACGATAAGCCACAGAGTATAGCTGGAGTTTTTTAGACAGTCAGCATATGGCATCTGCTTTAGGCCTTTTTAGTGAGGTATTTCTGTGGCCTTTCCAGCTGTTGCAGATGTCTTGTGAGGTACATACCAAATGGGGCATTATACTCTATAATGGGTCTAATGAGGGATGAGTACAGTGGGACAATGACCTCCTTTTTTCTGGATGAAAAGCCCTTAGTGATGAGGTGTGCCACATAGAAGGATTTCCTGACTGTTGTGGCTATGTGGTTATCGAAAGTGAGACCACTGTCCACTTGTGTCCCTAAGTCTCTCATCACACTTTTGATGTTTAGTGTCCTGCCACCTATGTGGTAGTTCATGGGTACATGTTTTTTCCAAAGGGGATAACTATACATTTCTTGGCATTAAGCTTGAGCCCATGGCTCTGGCACCAGGCATCTGGTTCTGTAAGGCCCTTTTGTAGAATATCCACATCATTTGGGGATTCAATAATGGCTCCCAGTTTGCAGTCACACATTGGCTATGTGTTGCATATACAATCTTTGTCAATGTCTTTGTCAGTATATTTTTTTTCTTTGCATTGACAAGTGCATTTATTACTTATTATCTTTGCTAATGTAGTCAAAGGTGTGGTTGAAAAAGGTCCTGGGACCAGTTCACCTTCCTGGTTACCAAGGTATAAATAAATATGAAATAGAAAAAAGGGGGGTGAACATGACAGAAATAATTAAGGAATTAGTAATAGTAATTTTAATTCTGCATCATTCATGAGAGGGGAAAAAATTCCCACTGAAGGCATTGAAAAGTAGAAGACTTAATTTAAAGTCCTTTCGAGTACTATGTGTCACCTGTACATGATACAACAAGGATCGTGAAAGCTTTCACACTTCAGCATGAGAGTATTGGGGAAGGTTTATCAACTCTTTTATAACTACCAAAGAATCCCTTTATAAAATCCTGCTTTTTACCTACTTTCTTTTGCTGGAAGTAGCTAACAGCTATTTATATCATAGAACAAGCTCTGACAGACACATACATGAGGCTCAGTCGGGGAAACATAGAAGTAGTTCTGTTACAGAAGGTGTGTTAGATGACAGTGCTTCACAGTCCTGCCATTCTATCTTAATGGCGTGGGAAAACACCACCACTTCCTTATGTCTAACATGACTTGTATAAAGAGGACTTGAAATGTATTCTGGGAAGAAGGAATGAAAGCAAGAAAACAAGATCACATTGCCAAGGCAGGCCCCATCATCCACAATTTTGAGGGAAACGCAATACAATTGGAAAAGAAGCACTTGGAGTGATTTTGAGGCATTAAAATAACTCAAAAACAAGGATACAATAAAAAAAACATGTTTTTTGAGTTCTAACTTGGATTTTTCCTTCACTTTTACGAAGTCACAAATAAGCAAATGGACTGGTATTCCACAGCAAGAACTGTTAACAGTTACTGATGTTAAGAACAGAAATTGTTTGACTTACAGTTACCTTTTTCCTTTCTCTACCTTCCCTTCAGTGTCCATTCAAGTGAGACAGATGTCTTTCAGTTCCCCCCAAGTTTAACAAAGTCAACAAAAGACTACTCTTTCCACTGTTTTTATACAGCCGTATTTAACAAATGTCATTGATGCTTTGCAGTCTCACATTTATTCACACATTTCCGTGTTGCTTGTCTTCTTTCTGCTCATTTTCATCTCCCAACTCAAAATTCCAGTTCAGTTCCAAGTTACTCCTGAATCTTCTAGTCAACTCATGTGCTATTTGCCACTCTTAAGCATTTTCCTTTGGAACAGGGGAAAAGGTTTCACTGGCAATGTCTCTATATGTGTGTTTTATTATCAGAAGAATGAGAAGCAGAGTCCACTTCTGCTTTCTTGGACAAGCTTTTGTATTTCCTACTTAGCTTTTTCTGCATCAAAAAGAGACTTTGATCATCCAGGAAAAAGTGTACTGAAGACAGATGGATACAGCAGTTTGAATCTCACACCTGCCTCTTGACATTCTCTAATTGCTGGAGTAAATTTGCTTCTCTTCTGTCTGCTGTACAGACCACAACTAGTCTACTGTCTCCAACTTTTAATACTTTCCATTTTGCCTCATTTTGTCAGGATCAGCTCTTTCTGCTGGTATGATTGCATCTTTACTAATGTAGGTATTGGCTGCTTTCTCATGGCAAACCATGATTATAAAGTGTTTGTCTGTAATGGCTAAAATAATGGCAAAGGTGTTGCCAAAATTGATAGGTATGGATTAGTGTGTTTTGCTGAATGGGAGGTAACCAACTGACAGCATTAGCAGAACAATGATGATTCACAGGGAAAGAGAATGTAAGAAAATATACCTATTGTTGGTGGGTCTTGTAAGACGCTGTCCGGTTCGATTCTCAGCTAGAGCGTCTTCTGCGTGGAGATGTGCATGAACGGGCGTACCTTCGTTGAAGGTTGTGCGTCAGGGCTGGTAACTCGGCACGTAAAAATCAACTACCAATCATTAGCGGACCAGAGTTCCGCTGTGGCGACCCCTAACTGGGAAAAGCCAAAAGGCGCAACAACAACAACAAGTTGGTGGGTCTTGATGCAGAGAAAGTATTCAACAGAGTAAGCTGGGATTTTATGAGTAGGGCAATGAAACATTTGCATTTCCTGATACAATAATAAAGTTTATTAGGAGGACATATGAGGGATTGGTGGCAAAAATCAAAGTGGAAGAGTTTCTCCCTGATAGGTTGTGTCTGAACAGAGGAACCAGACAGGGGTGACCTCTTTCCCCTTTGTTTTTGCATCATATTTAGAACCATTGGAAAGGAAAATAAGGACCTTAGACATTCAAGGATTTAATTGGCATGGCATTCAAGAAAAGTTGGCTTTATTTTGTACCTGATACAACCAGAGTTAGTTAACCTTAGTGTTGTGGAACATTCTGAGACAATTCCAGTTTTTTTGGGATATAAAACTAATGAACATAAAACAAAAGCTATAGCTATACACTGTATACCCACACATTAATTGGTTCAACAATACCCATATTTATGGGAAAATGATAAAATGAAGTATTTAGGAGTATGGGTTAAAAATGATTATGTTATGGCAGCTATGGATATGTGGAAGATATTAAGGAAAAGATGATACAAAAATTGAGAAACTGGTAGCTCTTGCAGATGGATATGGATAGCAACATACACATAGTAAAAATGTTTTTATTCCCTGTAGTTTTATAGACAGGGCAGGCATATTTTTTATCAAAAAGAGCAGAGGTTCTAGACAGTAATTAATAAAAAGTTGAAGGATGTTATCTGGGAAGTGAAGAGGCAAAAGTCAAGTGGAATAAGCTGATCCTTCCAATAGAACAAGGATGTTTAGGATTACCTAATTTGAAGGGTTATTTTAGAGCAACACAGTTGAGGCTCTTATATATAACAGAAGCAGAAAGCTACAATTCAAAGTGGAAAGGGATGATGATGAAACAGGGAGATAATTCAAGAAGTAAGGAAAGAGTGGGATTTTTGAATCAGGTCCTTAAGGAGAATAATATCAGTCATACAGAATATTATAATTGCAAAGTAGCGGAAAGTATTCTAAGAACTAAGCCAAAACTGGAGAAAAGAAAGTCTGCCAATAGAGCTGACTGCATTTAGGGATACAGAGAATATGCAAGAGAGGGCTGGAATTTACTGGAGTAAGTTGACAAAGGAACCAAAGTACTGGGAACAAATTAGAAACGGTAAGGTAATAGAATGGGAAGAGGCAGAGAGACACTTGGACTGCTGGCTAGAGATTGCCTTCCCTGTCAGGGATGGATATCAGAGTGTAGGCAATGAGAAAGGGACAGGGAATCCTAAATGAAAGACCTGCACTGGTTGAGTTTTCAGTTGAATTTAGAAAAGAAGATGCTGTTAAAAAAGGGATAATTAGTAAGGAATATAAAATATTGCATGATACCTATAAGAACCAATCAGATGAGTTCAGAAGAGATTGGGATGAGAGTTTAGATAAGAAATGCACAAAGAAACAAATGTAGGACATATGTACGACTCAAAAGAAGAAAACGCCATGGAGATTCAGCAGGCAACAGTCGCACACCAAAATGCCGATCTAATCAAATATTAGCATCAATAAAAAAAAATGTAAAAAAAAAATCCAGTTTATTTAAATATTGAGTACTTTTGTTCTGTAAACTGGAACTTCTTCAGAATAGGAACCCAAACCACATCACATCCTTAAATAGCTAGTATTTAAAGGTACAGTGTCCAATCATTCACTTATAAAAACCTAGACATAATTCAATGTACCTCCATATAAAAACTCAGTTAAATTCATTGTGAAATAACATCATGTAAGTAGCTCATACAACACTATTTGAATTTATATAATCCCTCTATAGACATCAGTTAAAAACACAGATGAAAAATGTTCATAAAGAATGAATACATACATTATTTTACCACAGAACAACTTCAAAACCCATGAAATAGTATTAAACAAAAATCTTCTTGATAGATTTATCATCCCATAATGTATAAACACAAAATGACTGGGTAGAGTAGAAGAAGGCACACAAAATAAGGTAAAGCGCTTTTCGTTTATGTTAATCCACAAACTTCATCAGACAATACAGAATAATTCAAACACATTTAAATACATAAAAAATGCAATTAATTAACCAATCAGCAAAGAAATATATCAATAAAAACTCAAAGTAACCACCCCCTAATTATATATATAAGTAATCTAGTTAAAATTTAAATGGGCAACTCCACCTTGTACTAAAACTAGTCTCATTGAACAGGAAAAATAAAACCTATTTTGAATATTTTAATGATTTAATAATTATTATATTAAACTTAACGTGTTAAACTTTTAAGTTTTAAAATACTACTTAAAACACAGCCTTCATTTAAACCGGGCTGATTGTAAGCATTCAGCCTGATTTGCCATGTAAGTTCTAATTCATCCAGTCTAAGTGCGTCAGGGCCACCTCGTGGGTTACTGCTCACCTGGTCTAGAATAATGAATTTGAAAGAATGATCAGAAAATTGGTCAATATGTTTTGCTAAAGCATTCTCAAGCTTGTGTTTCCTTATTGCGTACAAGTGTTCATAAACACGGTCACGAAGCCTTCTTTCAGTTTTGCCAACATAGAAAGCTGGACAAAACTGACACTTGGCAAGATAGACCACCATCTTAGAATTACAATTATTCCTCAGTTTTAAATTGTAGTTAAAATTATTAACAGATACTCTGTTGGATTCCAATATATAAACACAATAATTACAAGCTTGGCATTTATACATGCCTGGAATTCTTACAGGTTTTACTCTATTATTCTCACAATAAGCTTTAAGATTTTTTCCTCTTCTGTAAGTTACTAACGGTCGGTCACCTACACTTGTAAAGACATTATTGTCTCCTTTAAAAATATCCCAATTTTTTCTCAAAATCTTAAAACAGGCAGTACTATTTGTATTGTAAGTAGTTATAAAAGACATGTTAAACTTGACTGAACTAAGGTGTTGCTCTACAGATACATCAATAGAAGTGTTGAAGGATCCATTTAAAATAGATGGACAATTTGCAATGCTATTCAGCAATGGTGTATAGAAAAAAGACTGACGTTTGAATGTAACTTCATTAATTATGTCATTAATCATGGATTCTGGATAACTACGTGCCAGGAACATTTCTTTGATAAATTCATATTCATTATTAAAAACATCATCCAATGTAATAATACGTGCAGCACGTACTAGTTGACCTTTTATAATAGTCCGTTTTTGATGATACGGATGGCAACTTGAATAATGTAACATTGAGTTGCAATAAGTGTTTTTTCTATGGATTGAAGAAGTGAATCTCTCAAAGACAATGTCCTTGGTGAGTGTGATGTCCAGATAAGCTATGGAGGTAGAGTCAAAATTGTGTGTGAATTTTAAGAAGGAAGTAGTTGAATTTAAGTATTGTACCAGGGATTCACTGTATTTTATGTCTCCATCTAACAAAATAAAGATGTCATCTAAGAACCGAGTATAAAAAACAATGTTGTCCTTGTAAATGTTGTTATTGAATACATACATAGATTCCCAAAAGGCCATTACCGTGTTGGCTACACTGGCACCACAGGGTGAACCCATGGCTACTCCCACTTTTTGAAGGAAGAAGTCACCTTCAAAGACAAAAAAATTGTTGTCTAAAATTAAACCCAAAAGTTCTTCAACTAGTGAGATGTATTTAAATGTGTTTGAATTATTCTGTATTGTCTGATGAAGTTTGTGGATTAACATAAACGAAAAGCGCTTTACCTTATTTTGTGTGCCTTCTTCTACTCTACCCAGTCATTTTGTGTTTAAAGTTTGTTTAAATCCCATAATGTATGATTGGATGTCTTCCATCAAAAACATCATTATATTAGCAAATTCCATTAAAGATGTTCTGTTGAAATTTTAAGAGTTCTTGGCTAGGATCAGTTAAAAAAAGTTACCAAAGAATTCCTTTACAAACTGTGAATAGCATCAGTTAATTAGTTGGGGGAGTCGAGAAACAGCATTCCTCTTTTATTTAGAAATATCTGCAGTTAGCTGAAGTGTTCATGTGGTCTGCATTGCTCTGAATGTCACTCATCTCTGCATTTAATTTTGAATTGAAGCTCTTTATTTAAGGATTGATCACTTCTAATTTGTATCTTATTCTAGTATTACATTTGTTTTGTTTTAAGTTTTCTGTTCTCTTGGAGTTTTAAGAGCTCTAGGCTAGGATCACTTAAAAAAGTTATCAAAGAATTCCTTTGCAAACTATGAATAGCATAAGTTAAAGGAGAGCTGTACCCACAGACTTAAAAACATATTTATTTCTTCATGGTTTGGTGTTTTACATTTTAACACCACTCTGGGACTATTTACAGGTTTTTAAATATTTTTTGTACATAATTTCTGAGTCTGGCCACATGGGGTCTAGCATCTTGAAGTAATTCTGATTGTTTAGTCTACCTCTAGGTATCCCAAAATGCAGTGCTCATCTGTAAAATGTTGCATCATGCAAGCCTCTTTCTTCCTAAAACTCCTGTCACTACATTGATTTTACATGCATACATTGCTGTCTTTCAGTCAGTTTGAAGTAACATTTCAGGCCATTCAGTGACTACTTAAAATGCAAACAGTGCAAATGCCACAGAACAGACTTTCAAAGTGATTCTTACTGCTGCTTCTTTTTAGAATGGCTAAACTGCATTTTTTTTCGTGAAGCCTGAATTGTACTACTTTGACTCATCTCCCATTTCCCTTCACACCTAACTTCCCTAGCTGTCAAGGTGCTAAGGGTAATTTGAGCTGTTACCTGCTGTGATTGACAGCTCACAGCAGGAGACTTGATTCATACTATTTCCTTATTCTAGCCTTTACTTTCTGTATGGGTAGGGGAAGGACCAGGGAGTTGACACCATAGCATGGGTGGGTTTTTAGGACGGTCGTGGTGATGTCAGTTTGGGGAGGGGAATTGGCCAGAAAACTACCTGTATTCAGTGGCCTTGATAACATCAGTGAATTGAAGACTGCAGCAGAGGCAGGATAAATGTTTTTTGAAAGTGAAACCACCACAGTACAGTAAGGTACTGTTCAAGTAGACAGAAACAGTCAATTTAAAACATTTTAAATGCTTTGTTGTTTATTCATAGCAGAGACAATAAATAGGAGAAAAAGGGCAGAGAAGTTGAGCATTTAATAATAGAATCCTGTTGTTGTCCTTTAATTAGTAGGGGGAGCTGAGAAACTGCATTGCTCTTTCACTTGTTAGCTGAAGTGTTTGTGTGGTCTGAATTGCTCTGAATATCACTCATCTCTGCATTTAATTTGATTTGAAGCTCTTTATTTAAGGTTTGATCACTTCTATTTTGTATCTTATTCTAGTATTACATTTATTTTTGTAAGTTTTTCTGTTCTGTTGGAGTTTTAAGCATTTCCCCTCCCACCCAGCCTGTCCTTGTGGTGTTCTTAAATGTGGTAGCTTTTGAATTGCCCACCCCTGCTGTAAATATAATTTTGCACACGCTTCTCAGTCCCATCTCACCAACTTATTCTGAGTAGAGAGAGAGATCATTTGGGAAGGCCCAGCCCCTTAGTTTCTCAACCTTGAATTATTGTGTTTCATCCCTTCCCACGTAACCTAAATAACAAAAATTGCACTTTATTCATCTGCTTTTACTGTGTTTGTGTTTCGTCTTACTTTATTTTGCTTTTGTTGCTTGTTCTTAAAAGTACTCAATTGCATTTATTCTGCTGCATTTAATGTTTGCCCTGAGAGTGTTGTTGGAGAAATACAGAGAAGGTCAGAAGGAGTTGCATTGTGTCTTTGTAGACTTGGAGAAAGCATATGACAGGGTGCCTAGAGAAGAGTTGTGGTATTGTATGAGGAAGTCGGGAGTGGCAGAGAAGTATGTAAGAGTGGTACAGGATATGTACGAGGGTAGTGTGACAGTGGTGAGGACTGCAGTGGGAGTGACAGATCCGTTTAAGGTGGAGGTGGGATTACATCAAGGATCAGCTCTGAGTCCTTTCTTATTTGCAGTGGTGAAGGACAGGTTGACAGATGAAATCAGACAGGAGGCCCCGTGGACTATGATGTTTGCAGATGACATTGTGATCTGTAGTGAGAGTAGGAATCAGGTTGAGGAGACTCTGGAGAGGTGGAGATATGCTCTAGAGAGCAGAGGAATGAAGATCAGCAGGGCTAAGACAGAATATATGTGTGCAAATGAGAGGGAGGGTAGAGGAATGGTGAGGATGCAGGGAGTAGAGTTGGTAAAGGTGGACGAGTTTAAGTACTTGGGATCAACAGTTCAGAGTAATGGTGAATGTGGAAGAGAGGTGAAGAAGAGAGTACAGGCAGGGTGGAATGGGTGGAGAAGAGTGTCAGGAGTGATTTGTGACAGACGGGTACCAGTAAGAGTGAAAGGGAAGGTCTACAAGAGGGTAGTGAGGCCAGCTATGTTATATGGGTTGGAGACAGTGGCATTGACAAAAAGGCAGGAGTCAGAGCTGGATGTGGCAGAGTTAAAGATGTTAAGATTTGCACTTGGTGTGACTAGGATGGATAGGATTAGGAATCAGTATATTAGAGGGTCAGCTCATGTTGGACAGTTTGGAGACAAAGCAAGAGAGACAAGATTGCGTTGGTTTGGACATGTGCTGAGGAGGGATGATGGGTATATTGGGAAAAAGATGCTAAGGATGGAGCTGCCAGGTAAGAGGAATAGAGGAAGGCCTAAGATAAGGTTTATGGATGTGGAGAGAGAGGACATGCAGGCGGTTGGTGTGACAGAGCAAGATGCAGAGGATAGGAAGAAATGGAAAGAGATGATCCGCTGTGGCGACCCCTAACGGGAAAAGCCGAAAGAGAATGATGATTTATTACTACTTGTTAGTAGCCTGATTAAATTGGAACTGTTGAGCCTTTTGGTATGAGCACTTGGGCTTTCGGCCAGTTGTTTTACATTAAGAAGGTTTGTGGTCTGCACTCTTGTTGGAGGAGAGGGTAGATTCTGCCCTTTTGAGTTGGAAATTGCTGGTTGAAGGCTTATTGTGCCTCCTTTTTAAAATGTTTCTTTCTGAAATTGGTGTGCCTTGTTTGCTGTAGCATAGACTAGATTCAGACCTACTAAATATATCTCTGTTTGTACAACTTGAGCACTAGTCCAGGCCATCATTTTTTGAAGAGGGTTCCTCTGCACCCTAATGGCAGGAGTGTGCAGTTAGAACATGTCTGACTGAAGACTGCTGAACAGGGCTTAGCTTTGAGCTTTTTTATTGGTTAATTTGTTTAAATCAGTTTGTTCTTGTTTACTACTGCTATATTTAAGTGTATATCTGCTCTCCTGTGTTAAATCAACCTCAACAGAGTTTAAATATCTTTAGCATAGTCTGGTTACAGGTTTTGCTGTATCCAGATCTGTTTGTGTGATGCCCGTGTTTGCGTGATTCCTGTGTTTCCTGCTACGCCATCTTGTGTTAGTCAGGGCCTGCCTGCACTTAGTGAAAGTAAGTGAAGTGGTTGGAACTGGTCTGGCATAGGGTGTTGAGCTAAGAGCTCAAGGTAAAGGGTTGATTGGTCAATTCCAGTGTTTCTATTTTACTTTCGGTTTTGTGGTATTTAAACCCACCATTTGCATGGGTTTGTATTTGTTTTCCCATCACGCACCACCACTGCACTGTTTTAACCCTTTGCAAGGTATCGCAATTGCATTTTTCCCTTACTAGCACTCCTGTGTAAGTGAGGCCCTTGCCTGCAACTACTGTATTGATTTTATCCAGCCCTACTCACACCTATAGGTACTCTTCTTAGATAGTACCCATTCTACTATCCCTGACTTCTCTTCCACAGATTCTGATAACCATGGATGGACAATTTCCTATGGTTACTCCTGCACGTCTGGTTGATATGGGCATCCTGAGACAGTCTAGCAACTGCCTTATGTACATAGACAACCCTCTGCTGCTACCACCTAGGAACACAATATGTGAGAGATGCAATTACATTAAGAACCTAGAATTCTTGCTGTCTCAGTCACAAGCCAGTACATCTGGCACTGAGAAGGCTGTCTGCACAAACACTATAAACACCACACCTCTAACACCACCCACATCTGTACAACAACACTCCTACATATGCAGGGGTTCTCAACAAAAACATACATAAACAAAACAGACCTCTGAAACAAAAACACACATGCACATCACAACCCACAGCACCAGGCATCACACATAGTACACACATCTGTGTCTCACAGCCTCTAAGGCCTAGCCACAAACCCAACACGCTAGTCATAGGAGACTCTATCGTGAGACACACAGATGTACCCCTCATCAGGCTAGACAAGGAGAAAGTCACTGTAAGTTGCTTGTTAGGTGCTAGAATCTGCCATGTCACGCACACACTCAAGTCTCTTAACAACAGGTACTGTTATGACTGTCATAGTCCATGTTAATGTGAATGACTTGAGATGTACCTCTCTGGACTACATGAAGAGAAACGTGACTTGAGCTTGCTGAAAATGTGTCCCAGGCAGGTATGTCTCTAGCATTAAGCAGCATCCTACCATCACCCAGAATGATGCCTCAATACAAACAGAAAATTACTTGACTTTAACAATTGTCTTAGTTTCTGGTGTCATTCCAAGGGGATCCAGTACCTGACAGAACATGATGCTTTGACAGATATGGCTTCATCTGTCTCCCATGGGCTTTAGGCTTCTAGCAAAGTCATGAGCACAAAATTACCAACATGAAAAATTCTTCTAAATGAAATTTAAAGGTCATGCTGCTAAATGCTCGGACTCTTAGCATGAAACTGCACTCATTGCAAGCATTCCTTACCCTGGAGGATGCTGACATTTGTTAAATCACTGAAACCTGGCTCAAAGCTGTGGAGAGAACGCCAGCCAGAACGCCAGCCTTATCAGGTTACTCATCCTACCATGCCTTTATACATAAAATGGAGGGGAACAAAGACAAAGGAGGTGGAGTTTCAGTATTTATCAAAGACATACACACCTCCAGGCTGGTAAAATGGTATGACGCACAAGAGACACTCCAAGTGCAGTTAACTGTTGACAAAACACCTATTTAAGTAATAGCTAGATACAGATCCCCAACCATGACTCAGGACGCCCACTCCACCTGTCTGGACTTACTTGAATCCATCAAGATTCAACCCTCTACCCTGATCCTGTGTGACTTTACCTACCCAGCCTTAGAGTGGAAGACCTGTTCTAGCCCAAACATGAACGCATATAGATTCCTCGACTTTGTCAGTGCCATTGCATTGGATCAGCTGGTCGACACCCCTATGACAGGTGAAAATATCCTGGACCTGGTCCTAACCAACATGAGTAGCCACTGTAGCACCCCTACAGTGTCATCCTCCTTGGTAATATCTGACCATAAAGTGATCACTTTTGAAGTCACCATCTCTCCTGACCCCCCTTGTCAGGGTCAAATGAAAAAAACTTTTACAAAGCTGACTACAATCTCCTCAATACAGCTATAAGCATCATAACCACCATCCCTTCAGTTGGAACTAGCACTAATGTCCACGCCTACACCAAAAAACTATATGAGCACCTACTTAGCTGTATGGACTCAGCAGTAGCTGATAGGACCAAATCATCTTCCTCAAAGAAGAGTAAAGCTGTCTGGTGGATAGCAGCAATAAACAAACTCTATAATAAAAGGAAAAACTGCTGTCCAGGACCAAGAAGGAGCAGGTGCCAAGTTGGAAGGAATCTCTCCTTTGTCTGAAGAAGCAAATAGGTTCACTGGTGAAATCCTCTAAGGCTAACTTCGAGTCCAAATTGGCCACATCCACTAAGGACAATCACAAGGCCTTCTTCACATATGTCAGCAGTCTCAATGGCAACACCTAAATCTGCTCTGAACTGGTGGTCAGTAACATCACATACACAAATGCCATAGATATAGAAAACTTGCTAGCAGACAGGTTCAGTGAAAACTTTACCCACTGTCCCCCCCACCAGTAAATTTAGGACATCCCCAGCAGCTGCCCCCCTCCCCTCTTCACCAGGGAGCAGGTCCTTAATGCCCTCTCAAAGGCAAAAAATGCAATCTCCATGGGACACGATAACCTCCCTGGCTGTATCCTACATGAACTCAGGCATCAGTTCTCGGCTCCATTAGACACCCTGTTCAACCAAAGCCTAAACACTGGCTTCACTTCAGCTGAATGGAGGACAGCCACTTGTCGTCCCTCTACACAAAGGTGGAGCATCCACTGACCCAGGCAGTTATAGGCCCATCAGTCAAACTAGCCTGATCTGCAAGGCCATGGAATGCATTATCATGGACCTTATAAACAAGGACATTTGTAAACTCCAAATGCTTGACCACACACAATTTGGTTTTGTCAAAAGGAGATCATGCCTGTTAAACTTGGTCGATTTCTTTGAAACAGTCAACAAAGCCATGGACTAGGGGAAGATGGCACACACCACCTACCTTGACCTAGCCCAAACCTCTAACACTATTCCCCACTTACGCATAATAGATGAAATCTCCCAGGTAGCCATCAAACCTGTATGTTACCAGCTGGGTAGCTAACTGGCTCACTGATAGAGCCCACTCAGTCAAAGTAGGATAAGTCTCTAGTAGTAAATCCGTAACGAACAGTGTACCTCAAGGATCGGTCTTGTGGCCTCTACTGTTTGGGATATACTTTTCTGACATGCAAGCCACAGTGGTCTGTGGCTGACCAAGTTTGCAGATGACTGCAAGCTGGGTGCTGTTTTAAATTCCCCTAGTGATGTGAACATCCTTCAACAGGGCCTTACCCAAACTAATGACTGGTGCCAGACGCATGGCCTCAAACTGAATGCCAAGAAATGTATCATTATCCCCTTTGGGGAAAATGGCATCCCCACTAATTATGACATTAATAACAACATATTAAGCACGTAATCAGTCGTGAGGGACGTGGGCACCCAGGTTGATAGCAACCTCACTTTTGACCACCACGTTGCCTCCTTTGAAGGCTTTCTACATGACCCACCTCATAAATAAGGGTATTTCATTCAGGAACAAGACGATCATAACATCCCTGTACTCCTCCCTTATCAGACCCATTATCGAGTGCAATGCTCCTTCGGCATGTACCTTGCCAAGCACATTCAGCAGTTGGAGAGACCACAGAGGTTCCTGACCAAGAAAATCCATGGTCTCAAACACCTATCCTATACAGATAAGCTAAAAGCCCTGTACCTCTATTCATAGGTGATTCATAGGTGTGTACTAGCTAATGGCCCGGGGGCCTTTACAAGCCTAGCCCATAGGATTGCCTTGGCATTGTGCCACCCAACCTTAGTTCCCAGTGCATCTGTTGAGTAAAGCCATTGGAGTGATCCCTGCGGTGAAATTTCTATTTCCCATCCACTTATCAAGATTTCTCTTGAAGAGGGCCAGTGAGGTGCTCTGATTGACATGTATGGGAAGTCTGTTCCATAGCATGGGCAGTCTCTGGATTATGAACCTGTCCTGCCAGCATGTTCTGTTGAGGTCTCTGGAGCATGTGGTATGGCGGGATTGGGATTTCATTAGATGTAGCATTTCTAACAGAGTTGGGTCAGACATAGCTTTGTAAGTCAAGCAGAGATTGCCTCTAAGTAGGTGATATGAGACAGAGAATAGTTGGAGTTTTTTTAGTCTGTCCATATAAGATAAATATTTAAGGCCTAGGATCCTCTTTGTGAGGTACTTTTGCAGCTTCTCCAGTTGTTGCAGGTGGTTAGTGAGGTAGATGCCAAATGGGGCATTGTACTCAATGATTAGCCTAATGAGGGAAGAGTAGAGGTAGATAGTGACCTCTTTCTTCCTGGGTGAAAAACCATTAGTAATGAGATGTGCCAGATAGAAGGACTTTCTGACCACAGTGGCAAGGTGGTGGTCAAAAGAGAGGTTGCTGTCAACCTATGTTCCCAGATCTCTTATAACGTCTTCTGTATTCAATGAGCTACCATCGATGTGGTAATTCATGGGAACTGTTTTTTTCCCAAAGGGGATGATGACAAATTTTATAGCATTGACCTTAAGGCCATGGTTCTAACACCTGTCGTTCTCAGCGAGGCCTTTCTGTAGGATGTCAACATCACTCAGGGAGTTAATAATAGCTCCCAACTTGCAATCATCTGCAAACTTTGTCAGCCAGAGTCACTTCATGTTGGCCTGGACTTCAGAGAAGTAGATACCAAACAGGAGAGGACCCAGGACCAAACCCTGTGGGACTACAGTCGTGACTGGTTGACAGTCTGACTTGGAGTCAACTACTTTCACACTGTGGGTTCTACCTGTGAGCCACTTTGCAACCCACATAGTGATATAGGGGTTGATGCCTAACTTAGTGAGTTTTTTTATGACTCATGAGTGGGGAATGGTATCAAAGGCCTTGGCCAGATCAAGGTATGGTGTATGAACCACCTTGCCTTCATTCACACCTCTGGTGACTGACTCAAAGAAGTTAACCAAGTTGATCAGGCATGATCTACCCTTCACAAAACCAAACTGTGTGGGATCCAGAGTTTGGAGATTCCCTGTATCCTTGTTTATTAGGTCCATGATGATGCGTTCCACAGCTTTGCATATCAGACTCGTCAGGCTAATGGAGCGATAGTTCCCAGGGTCTGTAGTCACTCCTCCTTTGTGGAGAGGGATGACTGTAGCAATGCACCATTTGGTAGAGACAAAGCCTGAGGTGAGGCTGTGATTGAACAGGGCACACAGGTGAGGTGCCAGTTCACTCTGTAGTTCATGTAGAACACAGCCAGGGATATTGTCAGGTCCCGTAGAAGCAGTATTCTTGGCCTTGGACAGTGCTGTTTTAACCTGTGCAGCAGTAATACTGGGTGCTTGGCAATCTACTGGTATTGTGACTGGTCCCTTGGGGGGGGGAGGTGTAAAGTTGGCACTGAATCTATTGCCCAGTATATTGGCAATATCTGTTGGGTTGGCTCAGTATAGGCGTTACCATTGTGCAGTAGCTCAGAGCAAATCTGGGTATTGCCATGGAGATTATTTACATAACTGTAGAAGGCCTCGTGGTTTTCTTTACTATCTGCTGCAATTCTGTTTTCATAGCTAGCTTTAGAGGATTTAATGAGGGATCTCAACTTTTTGTTGAGGCTAATTAGGGAGATTTTCCAGTCTTGGGACTTCACCTTATTCCGCATCCGTTTTCTCCTTCTGTTGTAGAGTTTATTTATGGCAGGGGACAACCAGATTGGCTTCCTTTTTTTTGGAGGAGAGCATCTTGGTTCTGTTGGGTTTCATGAGATCCATGCATTTGTGTACATGTTCGTACAGTGTATTGATGTATGATTTGGTGGTCATGCAGCTGATCTCCATTTGCATGGGTGCCGTGAAGTTACCCACTTCTGTTTTTAGGAGCCCAAAGTTAGCTTTGGAGAAGTTTTTCATGGTGGTTACCTTTGTGGGGGTGAGGGGGTGGGAGGGATGTGGATTTCCAAGGTGATTAATTTGTGGTCGGATCTAACCAGGGAGGAGCTGACTACTGGTGTAGAGCAACGGTTGCCCATGTCAGTAATGGCCAGGTCAAGGATGTTGCTACCTCTAGTGGGGATAAGAACAAGTTGGTCCAGGGCACTGGAATTAATGAATTCCAGGAAACGTTGGGCAAGTGTATTGGTACATGAATAGTTTTCCCAGTTAATGGAGGGATAGTTGAAGTAGCCCAGTATGACTGTGTTAGGTTGGACCCTAATATTCTCCAGGGTGCTTAGGAATGTGGAGTGTGAATCTTGAGACATGGTTGGGGACCTATAGCAGGCTATGACCTGAATCGCTGTCTTACCCAATGTTAGCTGCACCTGAAGTATCTCAGATGAGTTTTGTTGGGCTACTAGTCTGGAGGTGTGCACATCCTTTATGAATATGGAAACACCACCGCCTTTGGAGCTTCAGTCCAAGTTCTGGGGCTGAAAGGTGTGCGTGAAATCAATTATAGCCTGGTAGTGCAGGGGTGCTTTCTGCTCCCTTGAACCAGGTCTCTGTTATGGCACAAATGTCTAGGTTCTCCATTTTAAGGAGTGCTTTGAACAAGTGCATTTTGAGATTTAGACTTCTAGCATTGATCAACATGACCCTCAGATTGCATTTGTTTGTAGCTGTTACAGTGGTAATTTGGTCTCTGGAACACAGTGTAAAAAAGGCACTGTAGGGGTGGCATGAGCCTTGGCCAGTATGCAGAAGCCATGGGGTAACATATGCAGGCCATCTGTGGCAAAGCATCGAGGTCTGTCAATCATGTCATCCCAGGCAGACAGGTACTGGTTCCCCTTAGAATGACACCAGAAACTTAGCCAGTTGTTGAAATCAGTCATTTTCTGCTTGTACTGTGGTAGGATGCTGCTCAGGGCTAGGGTCATACCCGCCTGGGCTACATAATCCGAGAGTTCCTCCATGTTACTTCATGTAGTCCAGGGAGGTATGTCTCGGGTCATTCACACCCACATGTACAATGACAGAGTCATATTTGTACCTGTTGTTGAGGGACCTGAGTGAGTGCGTTATGTGGTGGATCCTGGCGCCTGACAGGCAGCTGACTTTTACTTTCTCCTTATTCAACCTAGTGAGTGGGACATCAGTGTGCCTCACTATCAAGTCACCTATGACTAGCGTGTTGGGCATGCTGTTTTGCCTTAGGAGCTTTGGTTGAGTGGCACACTGTTTAGGAGAGTTATGTTTCTCGTTATTAGTGTTGTGTTGTGGTGCTCGAGTGTGTTTCTGTCTTGGAGGTCTCTGCTGTTTGGGTAGATTTTTATTGAGAGCCTCCGTGAAGGTGGGTGTGTGGTTTGTGTTTTTATGTGAAGGCATTGCTGGTGTGTGTTCTGGAGGGCTATGTGTTCCATATGATGTGGTGCAAGTGTTGACCACCTCCTCTTGACCAGCTATTCCGGTCTTGGCTGGAGAGTAGTGCGTGGCTTCCAGTTTGGGTATATAAGTGCATCTCTCGCAAGTCTGAGTGTTGGGAGGTAAGAGGAGAGGGTTATCAGTGTACATGAGACCATTGCTACATTGCCTCAGGATGTCCAAGTTCACCAGTTTAATAGGAGAATGCACAGGGAACTGACCTTTAGACATGCCTAGAGGGGTGGGAATTAATAAGTACCGGAGCTGTTTCCTTGTAGAACGTTTAGTGTTGGTAGCACGTTTGTGTGCTACAATAATTGTTACTAGAACTCTGGTAAAGTGCTAGACCAATAAGCTAGTAAAAAGTGCAGGAGAGGAGAGAACTAATAGATCTAAGGGAAAAACTGAAGAGCAGACTTTGGCATCACTCAGAAGCTTACAAACAGTCCTGGAAACAGCAAATCTGTATCTGGACTCGACTAGTTACAGGAAAGGTGGGAAACAATTGCAAGCATGGGCTTTTAAACCAGAAAGTTGAAAGAGATGGAAAAACTACCCAAACGACCAATAAACTAACGTTTCTGGGCCAGAAACCACTCCTCTTGTGGTAGATAGGCTGCCTAGTGCTTACCATTCCCACTGATAAGCTAGAAGGCTTCCCTCCAACACAGAAAGGCTTGGTGGGCTCAGAGGCTTTCATACAGTTCTGGATACAGCAAATCTGTATCTGGACTAGTCTAGTTACAGGAAAGGCGGGAAAAGCGCAAACGTGGGCTTTTAAACCAGAAAGTTGAAACAAATGGAAAAACTGCCCAAATGGCCAATATGCTACAATTTCTAGGCCAGAAACCACTCCTCTTGTGGTAGATAGGCTACCTAGTGCTTACCACTCCCACTGATAAGCGAGAAGGCTTCCCTCCAACACTGAAAGGCTTGGGGGGCTCAGAAGCTTACAAACAGTCTTGGATACAGTATATCTGTATCTGGGCTTCTGGACTAGACTAGTTACAGGAAAGGCAGGAAACAAGGTTAGAATTTTTTTTATTTTTTTTTTCTTCTTACTAAAGTGGAAAGGGAGAAAGGAGGACCAGAAGATAATTCAAGGTTAAGAAACTAAGTGGGTTGGCCTTCTCAAATGTCCTCTCTGTATTAGGTAGAATGAGCTAATGAGACTAGACAGGGAGGAGTGTCCCAGATCAAATTTACAGTGGGGGCGGGCAACTGCAAAGCCACCAACTATAAGAACAGCATACCAATAGGGAGGGAGGGAAACTAAATCAGTTATATGATACACTCCTTGGCAGGAAATGAAAACAAACAAACACAAACTTTTAGTTATGTACTTACCATAACTTTAGATGTATGGAATCCATCTCGCCTATATTCTGTACTGATGGGTTCGGAGCCGATCCTCAGCTCCGACTCGGCACACTATACTATAGAACGAAGTCTCTTATTGGCTGAGCTATCCCACATCCCAGGATGCACCACCACTGCTTCCCCAGATCTTGTTTGTCCGCACACATGCACACACACATAGACTGTTGATATAATATTGCCAGGTGTTTCAAGATGAAACAGCTGAACTTGAACCGTCCGGTCTCTTCTGATCTCCAAGGCAGGGGGAAGGAGGGTGGGTTATTAGGAATGTAGGCGAGATGGATCCCATACATCTAAAGTTATGGTAAGTACATAACTAAAAGATGTAATGTGATCCTATCTCGCCTACATTCTGTACTGATGGGACAGCGTCCCTAGCACCTGATTCCTGGGTGGCTCACTGGAAAACACTCCTGAGAACTGTGGAACCGAAGGAAGCTCGCCCCCGAGATGCCACGTCCAATTTGTAATAAGAAACGAAGGTGTGAGGAGAAGACCACGTAGCCGCAGCACAAATGTCACTAATGGCAAGCTTAGAATGAAAAGCTGCTGAAGTAGCCATAGCCCTGGTAGAATGAGCTTTCACTGTAGTTGTAAGCTCTTTCTTAGAAATTAAGTAAGTATGACTGATACAGTCTCTGATCCACTTGGCAATAGTGACTTTCGTGACGGCTTTGCCCAATTTATTGTCCAAAAAGGACACAAACAACTGATCTGTTTTCCATGCTTGGTGCGTCCTATCCAAATAGAAGCACAATTGTCTGTGAACATCCAAGGTGTGAAAGATGTATTCCGCTCTGTTTGAGTACTTTGGGAAGAAAACTGGAAGTTCCAATGACTGTTACAGACAAAAACTAGAACAAACCTTAGGAACAAAGGATGGGTTCGGTCTAAGGGATACTCTATCCTTGTGAAAAACCAGGTATGGTGGTTTGACACATAGGGCTTGAAGTTCCGAAACTCTCCTGGCTGATGTAATTGCAACTAATAAAGCAGTCTTCCAAGAAAGAAATTTTAAGTCACAAGTTGCTGCCGGTTCAAAGGGGGAAGAGGTCTAAGCACCTAACACCACATTAAGGTCCCACGGTGGAGCGGGATGAGATATCGGGGGCGTAGCAGCCCAGCACCTTTCATGAAGGCTTTGCACAACTTGTTGCTCATCAAAGGTGGTTCTATGCTCTCATGAAAATTGGAAATAGCTGCCAATTGAACCTTGATGGTAGAGACCGAACAACCTTGATTGAACAGAGAAGCTAAAAACTTCAGAACCTCTGACACCGGGACAGTTATGGGATCTAATCCCTGGAGTTGGGCCCAAATAGCAAATCTCTTCCATTTGCTGTTATACATTTTCTTAGTAGAAGTCTTGTGGGCCGAGGACAAGATATGTATGACTTCCGGTTCCAAAGCATGGTTCCTGACTATGGTCGGAAGAGGAGGAACCAAGCTGTTAACCTCAATGAGTGGAGGGACTGATGAAGCTGTCCCGACTGATGGGTCAAGAGATCCGGAACTTGGTCCAGGAACCATGGACCGTCCAGTGCATATTTCCGAAGAAAGGGAAACCAGACTTGACGAGGCCAGTATGGGGCAACTAAAATCATTTTGCTCTCCAAGCGAATCGCCTTCTGGATCACCTTGGGAAGAAGGGGAACCGGTGGAAAGGCGTATAGCAGGCCGGTGGGCCAAGCTTGGACTAGGGCGTCCTTGGGAATCTCCCCCGGAACTGGGGTGAGAGAGAAGAACTGTTGGCATTTCGTGTTGAGGGGGGTTGCGAAAAGGTCGCAACAAGGAGTTCCCCATCTTCTGAAAATCTGAGTTGCCACTCTGTCGTTCAGAGACCACTCGTGAGGAGAGAGAATAGTTCTGCTCAGTTTGTCGGCTATCACACTGGATCTCCCTGGAATGTGTGTTGCTACCAGAAAACATTTGGTTGCAATCGCCCAATCCCATACCTTCATGGCCTCTCTGCAAAGGGGGTAGGATCTGGTCCCTCCCTGCTTGTTCAGGTACCAGACTACTGACATGTTGTTGGACTGAATGGCAATCATGCCCTGGGGGAGGTAATCGTGTAGTGCTTGCAGCGATAGAAGCACCGCCCTCATTTCTAGTATGTTGATGTGGGGGAGACTCTCGTCGGAATGCCACTTGCCTTGGACTGACCTGCCCAGGTAATGTCCCCCCCACCCCGTCTGGGAGGCGTCCGTAGTCAATGTGGCCACTGGAGGTGGTGGAACGAAGGGTCACCCCTGATCCAGGTTGGAGGAAAGAAGCCACCAACGAAGGTCCTGTTTGCACGTCTCTGTGATCAGAATGTGGTGACTGAGAGGGAGATCCTGATAAGACCACTGGACTGACAGGAGCCACTGGAGAATCCTCATATGTAACCTTGCCAAGGGGACTAGGAGAACGGTGGCCGACATGGAACCTAACAGTTGTAGGACCATCCTGGCTGGGGCTCGGCGTTTGAGGAGCAAGGCTTGAACTTGAGACTGTAATGTTTCTATCCTCTCTGTAGGAAGATAGATCCGCATTTGCTTTGAGTCTATCTCTACTCCGATAAACCGAATGCGCTGAGATGGCAGCAACACAGACTTTGTCCAATTGAAGGTGATTCCTAGGGAGTTGCCTAGAGATATAGTGGCTGCAAGGTTTTGCAAGAGTAGACGCCTGGAGGTGGCAGTTAGGAGCCAGTCGTCTAGGTATGGAAACACCTGGAATCCTAGACTTCTCAGGTGAGCAGTCACCACCGCCAAACATTTGTTGAACACCCTGGGGGCAGTGGTGAGACCAAAGGACAGTGCACGGAACTGGAAATGACTGTCTCCCAGGCTGAAGCGCAAGCGTCTCCTGGACGCCTGATCTATCAGGATGTGATAATAGGCGTCTTTGAGATCTATGGAGCACATCCAAACACCTTTCTCCAGCAGCGGGAGAATGGATTGCAAGGTGACCATCCGGAACTTGGACTTCTTCACTGATCGATTTAGCTTGCTGAGATCCAAAATGGGCCTCAAGTCCCCGGTCTTTTTTGGCACCAAAAAGAATCTTGAGTAAGTCCCTAATCCGGTCTGGCCTGCGGGGACCGGTTGGATGACTCCTTTTTGAAGCAGCTTTGAGATTTCGATGGCTGCAAGATCCCGTTGACTGGGTGGAGGGTCCGGGATTTTTTGGGATGGAGGGGGGGGGGTTGAGAAAAGGGGATGGTGTAACCTCCGGCGATGATTCAGAGCACCCATCGGTCCTGAGTGATACTCTCCCAGGCCTTTAGGTGCTTCGAAAAACGACCCCCGACTGGCTCTGGAGCTGCACAGTCGGGCAATCCTTCAGGGATGCTGGAAGGTTGAAGAGCCACGAAAGGACTCGCGGTCTCCAGTGTTGCGGGGGCCTCTGCCGCCTCTGGGATGGCGTCTTCCTGAAAAATTTCCCCCTCCTCTGCCTCTAGAAGGGGGATCGCCCTGCTGTGAAGAGTAAGGCTTTTGAGATTTACGGAACCACATTTTCCCCCCTCTTCTAGCCTTGGGATAAGGCCTGAAGGCAGTGGAAAACCATGCCCCTACGGCAGTCAAAGTCTTACCCTCTTGTTCACAGCGAGTCAAGGTGTCCTTTACCTTGGGTCCAAACAGAGAGGACCCATCGAAGGGAGCGTCGGCAAAGGATGACTTGAAGGCTTCCGCAAAATGACACAGGCGAAGCCAGGCTTGTCTCCATAGAGCAACACCTGTTCCCGCCACTCTGCTTGCCCCCTCGGCTGCATATGAAATGAGCCTCATGGACGAGTTCGATAACGATGATAGGGTAGCCAGCTGAGAGCTAACCGTCTGGGCCAACTGCTCAGGTAAGTTACCAGAGAGGGTATCTGAAAGTTCCTTGACCAGATCCCTCTGAAGTCTGGTGAAGTTCGTCAGATAATTCAGAGACCTTAAAGTAAAGGTTGCTGAAGTAAGGGTGCGCTTCCCGTACCGATCCATGCTCCTGGACTCTTTATTAGGAGGATGGACGGACGTTGAAGCCTCTGCCACATCTTGTTGGGTAGCAGATGCCACCACCAGGGCATCTACAGCCACACCTTTGGAGAGTAAATCCTTTTCGGGGGGGGGGGGGCTGAAAGAAATTTATTGGGGCGAGCTGGCACCGGTTCCACAGAATCCGGGTGTTCCCACGCCCTTCGAGAGATCAAATCCAGAAGCTCATCGAAGGGCCGGAGACACCCAGGAGGCAGAGTGCTGAGCCCCGAAGGCCTTGAGGAATACCGACTCCTCAGTGGAAGGGGATTTGGACTGCCAGTCGCCTCGTTGCTTCAGGATTTCCAAAATGTCCGCAAAGGAGACATCATCCGAGGACGACTTGGGGGACCCCTCCGCATCATCGAGGTCGGTGTCCGAGGTGAGAGACTCGGCAGGGGAGTCAACATGCTTCCTCTTGCACTGTCTCTTCCTTGGAGGTTCCTCCGAAGACGCTTCGGAAGGACCTTCAGGAAGGAGGGAACCCCCGATGGGGGTGACCTCAGGCCCCAGGGCTCTGCTGTCTTGAGACAGGGGGACTACAAAGGAACCAATCTCCATGCCAAGGGAAGGTGCCGGTGAGACGGTGGAGGTGGCCAAAGAAGATTTGGCCAAAGCACTCCTCATGGCCCTGAAGGCGGGACCCCCAGAGTCCTGGGAAGGTCCGACCCCCGAGGCCACAACAGTAGACTGCACTCCTGCAGCCGACGCACCGAGAGGGAGGCTCGGAACCGAAAACATCGGTTCCGAAGCGTCACCCCCAGGGCCGACAGAGGAGGTCCGTGTACCGAACTCCGACCCGAAGGGCGGGGTTGGAGTAAGGGTCGGAGCCGACCCAAAAACCTCCACCGGCTCCACCAGCACCAACTCCAACGGTGCCGAGGCTGTTGGAGGAGGAACCAAGACAACAGGGTGGGCAACCGGCTCCGGAGCCGACTGGGCTGGAGCCGAAACCAACTTTTGGAAGACTGGAGACTGAAACAGCCTTTGAAGTACCCTGTCTATGTCCGAATCCGACATTCTCGAAGACCGAGAAGAGATCGAACGAGTTCGAGTCGACTTCTCCACCGGTTCCGAAGGACTGGGGAACCGGCTCCGAATAGTCTCGATAAATATCGGTGCCGAGGGAGACTCCATAACCATTGCAATTTCCCTCAGAGCTGAAGTGGACTTCGGCGCCGAAGGGGAAGAGTCTGAGCGGGCAACTCTCATCGGCTCCGAAGACAGTGGAGCCGATGAAGGTGACCCGCCTCTCGAAGCTCTAGCCGTCGGCTCCGAAGCTAGAGGAGTCGAGGCTGGAGGCATCGAGGCAGACCGTTCCGCCCTCGGCTCCGAAGTCCGTGGAGCCGATGGAGAAGCCTGCCGAGATTTCTTTGTAGCCGGTTCCGACGGGCTGGTCGGAGCCGACGATTTCTTCTTCTTAGAAGGTGAAGAGGAAGAAGATAAAGCCTCCTCAAAGGAAGGGGTGATAAGCCCTTTTAAAATCAATTTGTTTTTCCTCTCTTGGAGGACACGGGAGGAAAAAGCATGACAAACGCTACATGACTCCTGAAGATGCTTAGGGCCTAAACAATAAATGCACAAAGAGTGATCATCCATAATGGACATTTTGTAACTGCATTTAGAGCATTTCTTGAATCCAGATGGTCTGTGCTCTTTCGACATGTTGACCCAATCACTATCACAGAAAAAATCTTTAAACAAAATTTTCCTTAAAGAAAACGTAACTGAGGACAAGACCCCTCTAGCAGAAACGGGATTACTTGACCAAAACTAGACTACAATACCACAAAAAGACTCGCACTAAGTTTGAACCACGCACGAGGGCAAGGCCCCTCTAACTTAAACGGGATCCTTTCCCTCAAACAGATGACAAATTCACCACAAAAAATAACTCAAACACAGTCACACAACAACGATAGCTGTTAAAACAGCTTTTGGGTAGATTAGCCAAAAATTCCTGACAGAATCTTTTAAAGAAATAAGCACTTAGCTCAGCCAAGTCCGAGACCACGTCTTTGCTGTAGAAGCGGCAAACGAGATCTGGGGAAGCAGTGGTGGTGCATCCTGGGATGTGGGATAGCTCAGCCAATAAGAGACTTTGTTCTATAGTATAGCGTGCCGAGTCGGAGCCGAGGATCGGCTCCGAACCCATCAGTACAGAATGTAGGCGAGATAGGATCACATTACATCAGATGTTTAACAAATGGAGGAAATTTCCAGTTAACACCTCACACACTGTGAAACTAGCTAGAAAAGATTTACAAACAGTGTGACACTAAAAACCTTATTTATCAGGCCATGTGAGGCAGACAATTTTAATACAACTGTGAAATTAGTTTATAGCTATAAAATACAGTATGCAGTAGACAATAAAAGTGCTATAAATAACTAGTAAAAATAAGCAAATGACAGGATACTTGTATATACAGATCAGAGTTTTGCTCAGTGCCCTCCCTCCGATTAGCTCTGTGTGAAATGGCAGAAACACTCATAAGGTAACTTCCTCATACATACTGCTCAGAGGTGAACTGTGTCTGGCATACAAGGCCATCTCAGACCCAGCCTTGATGGAGTTGCTGCATATCTGTAAGACAAACTCCACTCGAAAAGCCTGCACGCAAGGCCTTAACCTGGTCTGTGACATTAATGGAACGTGTTGGCGGGACAGATTTGTGTCCCAAAAACTCCCTCATCTGTGGACTAGACTCCTTCTCCATTGTCAAGCAGAGTACCTCTCTAGCCCTCTTTAAGAGGAACCTGGACAACTGGATGGGAAACAGAAAATACACCTCTGGGATCCCACCTGTATCCCTGTTTTACAGGGGAAACAAGTGCTGACTTTGAGGGAACATGGGCAGAATTCTTGGCTAGGCTTATAAGGGCTTCCGGGCCAATAGCCTAGTATCATCCTAAGATTATCTGACCGTAGTTTTAAGACAGAATGTATAGCTACCATATCATTTAACCCTGGTGGGTTAATAACATCAAGTCTAAGTCGCCACAGTAATTCTTTAAATTCTAACCTAGATTCCCACTCACCACCCCTCGGGTGAACAACCTCTCTTTCTAAATACCAAATTTAAAATTATGTAGTCCCTTACAAACAATAGAATGTGTATGAAGTGCATTGTTAGTGTTCTTTGTCCTGATTTCAAAAAGATGTTCATATATTCTCTTTTGCAATGGATGTTCAGTTTTTCCCACATAAAAACTTGAACATCCTGTACATTTTGTTATATAAAGTACTCCCATGGGTTTACAATTACCTTTAGCCAAATTGATCTTACTTTGTAAGCTATTATCAAGAACAAGACTTTCTTCAACCAGAATATATGGGCATTGTTTGCATGCACCACATTTTCCATTACCAAAATGCGTAAATATTCCATTACATTTGTAATGATTATTATTACATTCCAGCAATTGTTAAAAATTAGATGCTGTTTTAAACACACATAATGGGTTAATACCTACAGTTTCTAATAATGTTGGCAAGCTTTCAAAAATTTTCTATTTTTTTATTGATAGTGGATTTAATTTTATTTGCACATTCATTGCATTCAAGAACAAGGGGTCAAACATAATCCACCAAAGTTGTATATGTAGGGTCTCTCTTGTCATTTAAAGTGTCATAATTATCCTCTAAACCAACACCAAGTAGGAGTTTATATTTATGACCCCACTCAGATAATACTAAATCACTAATGTTTCTTATAACATTTAAGGGGTAACCTCTCTCTAAAAACATATCTACAAACTATCAAGAAGATTTTTGTTTAATACTATTTCATGGGTTTTGAAGTTGTTCTGCGGTAAAATAATGTATTTATATGCTTTTTATGAACATTTTTCATCTGTATTTTTAATTGATTTCTGTAGGGGATTATATAAATTCAAATAGTGTTGTATGAGCTATTTAAGCAATGTCATTTCACAGTGAATTTAACTCCGTTTTTTTAATCAAGTTACATTGAATTATGTCTAGTTTTTTATAAGTAAATGATTGGATACTATACCTTTAAATACTAGCTATTTAAGGATGTGACATAGTTTGGGTTCGTATTCTGAAAAAGTTCCAGTTTATGGAACAAAAGGACTCAATCTTTAAATAAATTGGATTTTTTTATGTTGTTTTGGATTATTGATGCCAATATTTGGTTATTAGATCTACATTTTGGTGTGCAACTGTTGACTTCTGTGTCCCCACGGCATTTTCCTTTTTTGGTTCCTGGTTCATCTGAATGATGTACGCCTTTCTGTTAGTTTTGGTTCCTGGTGACATATGCAGCAAAATGTAGAAGATTTAGGATTTTTGCCTGGAAGTATTTGCATAGGTAATTTTTTTTTACCCCAGGCTCCAAACAGTTTTTCTCAGGTAGATGGCAAATGTTGGAGGTGAAATGGAAAAGAAAAGGTTACCTCAGAGCATATGTTCTTGGAGTATAATGAGTTGACAGGCTTTAAAAATTCCCTACAAAGTCCTCTATCAGGTATACGGGGGTGAACAAATGAGTGTAATTAAGGAAATTTTTTAAGCTGGGATGCAGGCTCTGAATTGCTTAGACATAGTGAGGCCTTGTTAAATTTAATTCTGGTGGCTGCCAAAAAAGCAGTTACTAGAAAATGGAAATCAAAGTCTAAACCAGCCATACTTGAAGTAGTGAATATTGTAACAGACAAAAAAAGAACAAGAAGTGGCATCTTTAGAAAATGTTAGGAGTAAATTGCATAGAAAAAATGGAAATTGTGGAAACAATACATGCAGAAAAACGTTTTGGATGAGGAACAAGGTTTACAAGAAGGCAGGAATTGAACAATTTATGTAATGTTGGTTTGATTATATTGTACAGAACAATATATGTGATATATAATGCTTGTAAATGTGGACTAATTAATATGATTTGATTACTTTTATGTAAATGAAGGTTTGCCTGTGTTACAAGTGATAATTCAATAAAGGTTTTCTAAAGATTGTCTTAGAAAAATTGCTATTGTATACTGCACACAAAAAAGATTATTTATGCTGCAACTATTGTATATCTTTATAATGGGGGGGCAATTAAGCTAACTTTTGCAATTAGTAATAGAACAGCACAAGGAAAAAGAGGTGGTGGGTCAGCACATAGAAGCATTACAAAGCTCATATGGAAAAGGTTGATAGAGAAAACTTTGAAAAACTGTCATCTATTTTTTACTAAATTGCTACTACAAGCTAGCAATGTAGTTACAGAATGTGATAGCAAAATGTGCTAAAATAGTAGAAGACAAGGTTGGAGACTTTGAAGAAGAAAAAGATGGTCAATAATTATGGTTTACTATCAAAATGTTGAGGTGATTTACCTTGACCATTCAAATCCCTGACCCAGAACAACAAAAAAGAATTATGATGATTGCATAGAATGTCTATTCCTTCGAAGGAAAGAATCGACATTTGACCACTCACCATCCTAAAAAAACATCCACTACGAGGCAGAAAATGTCCTACTGTTTTGCAGGGGAGCAAGCCCCCCACACCCTCTACTACTTGTATATTCTAACAGCAAGATCGCACTACAGTGAGGAAAAGGGTAATTTTCCCAATCCCCACTGTAGTGTGATGCCCTTCGAAACACTGACACTCCAAAACTGCGAACGCAATCTCCGTATCAGAGTTTCAACGTCGACAAGAATTGTGTTCACAGTTTTGCCTCTATGCCACTCTGTGTTCATCCTTGTAACTGTCGAGGTAAGCCACCTTGACATTTTGATTGTAAGGCAATAATTATGGTGGGTAAAGTTGTTTGTGGATAGTAATTTATGTTTGACTTTGGAGTTTTTTATGGACTCTGAATATTTCTAAAGCATGCAACTCAGTAAAACTCTGACAATTACAGGATTTATTGAAGGAATAATTCTGGTGTTAAGGACAGGGAGGAGAGACAATTGCTTGCTAACTCCTATATGAGATCAGTGGTAAATAGGCTGCATAAAGCGAGGATTTTCCCAAAGACCTATTTTAATTGTGCTTTCTGAAAATATGTTACTAAAAGAGGTAAGAAGAAAGTGTTTGGCTGGCATGATTGATTACAAGATGGGCTGGAGTCTGTAGTTATGATCAGTTATGCTGATAATACGGTACTATGTGTGATGCCTGAAATGGAAGCAATTCATGTCAAGGAAAATGCAGAAGTAGACTGGAATAAGACCGGATTATAGGGGAGCAGGGAAGGGGCCCATGGTGTGAGAACGAGGGATCTGTAGTCAGAATTTATTTTCTAAATTTATATGTTGATATTCTATGTATTATTAATGTATCATAATCAGGATGAACGTTTCATATTATATTTTAACTTCATACATCCCCAAATGGGTGTCATGGTAACTGACAGTGATGTGATTTTGTTTTTCAGCTTATTTTACTCCTGTAAGAATGTAGTTAGGGTTCCTACAGTATAGTGCATATCAGATATCATAAATGAGTGCTTTTGCTTCATTTATTTAGGGTGTGAAAGAGAGAAAGAGACAGAAATAGTATTATGAGTCCCTGGCTTCAGCTGTGTCAGTGCACCTTTATAATAAATTAATAACAAATTATACTACTCTGTGCTTAAAGTAAGTTGGTAAAAGCTCTTGATGTTCTAGTTATATTTTCCCCTGGTTAAAAGAGGTAAAAAAGCAGGACTTTATTAATATAATGTTCAAAGCTTTCATCTTTAAAAAAGTTCCAGACCATCTCTCCCTCACACTCATGTGAGGTTTAAAACTTATCAATTGTGCTCATTCATTAGAGTCTAACATTTCCCACTTCAAAGAGCTAGTAAGTCAAATGACAACTGCCTCCAGATTTTAAAACTGTGCTTAATTTTGTAGTAGCAGGGATAAAAGCAACAATTCTACTAGCCAAAATTTAAGAGTCCATATAGTTTCTTTATGTAGTGCTGTTGTATATCTCATACCTGTTACTCGGATAAAGCACCTATTATCAGTTAAACTTACCAATGAAAACTGTAATAGCTTCTGTTGTACAGGTTGAGACAAACTGCTTTTAGACACAATAAAGTATTGTGTGTGACCTTTCTATGGTCTATGGCAGGGAGGCAAGTAGAAAAGAAAACAAATGAAAGGTACTGAAAGGTCTGTGGACAGTCAATAACATCTAGTACTATAGGAAGAAAAGAATAACTCTGGGGTTAACTGCACTGGAGGGTTGAGTTTTTCTTCAAAAAGATGCACTTTATTCTGGAAAAAAGTGGGAACATTGTTATAGAAATAACATAATATGATATTTAGAAAGAAGGTATGCATGTGCAAAAAATGTATAAAAAGACTTTGAGGAGCTTAGATGGAACCTTATTCTGTAAATCATTGGAAATGTTTCTAATTTATAGACGTAATATAATATATGGTTCAGAAAGAAGGTATACATGTGCAAAAGTGTATTACTAAGCCTGGATGGGCCCATAGGGCAAGACTGTCTGGAACACTTAATGGTCAAGCTGTTATTACCAGTTATTATGATGGGGGTTGGCTGCGTGAGAAAAATATCAGTAAAAGTTTGAAGGTAAATGAGACAGTCATGTTTTACTTCTCTCTCCATTTACTAACTATTTACAAGGTGCTTATTACTGAAAGTTTGGACACAAAACTGAGTTGATGGGCTAAGTAGTAGTTTATCACTATAAGATAGTTTCAAGGACAATGTCACCTATGGTAGAAAAACAGAAAGTGGTATATTTGGGAAAGAGAAGCTTGTAAAAACAAGTCGGACAAACAAATTAAGCATAGTGTGAGACAAGATCAAGAACAATTTGAAGAAAATTTACATAAAGATATTGAGCATAACATGAAACCTTTTTATAAATGCATAAGATGTAGAAGGAGTAAAAACATACAAATTGATAAACTGTGTCTTGATTCTAAAATTTATTCTCAGACACAACAGATTATAGATATATTTACAAAATCTTATGCAAAACAGTTTGGCTGCACAAAGGGGGTGATATGTTCTCCTAGTTATATCCAGGCAACCTCAGATACTGGAATCAAGTTAGATTATATTGAAAAAGAACTGCACAAACTGGATCCAAACAAAGCATAGGGAGGAGGCAAAATATGTAGTAATGACCTGAGAACACTTCAGCAACAGCTTACAGTACCATTATATCTATTATTTACTAGGTCAAGATTGGAGACGTGTGCATATTAAACCTGCCTTTAAGGGAAAGGGGAGTAGGACAAGCCCAGAGTTATATAGAACCTTAAGTCTACGTTCATGTTGTGGAAAAATAATGGAGAGGGCAATATTAGATAAGTTATTGTCAAAACTGGTTAGGTTGGGACTTGAAACCATGTATGAGCATGCATATGTTGAAAACAGATCTATTACCGCCTGTAACATGATGTTCTATAACATTATAATAACAGCTATGAATGAAAAGTTGTACCTTGATGTCATTTATATAGAGTTAACTTCAGCATTTGACAGGGTCATACACAAAATACTGATCAATAAATTAGAAAAAAATAAGTATCAATGTACTCTTGATAAGATGGATAGCTGCATGGCTTATAAATAGGACATGGCACGTATCATACAGCAATTGGACAAGTGAAATTCTTGGTTCTAGTCAGGGTGTCCCACAGGGCTCTGTCCCAGGCCCTTGTATTTTTCAGACCTTTTTCATCTGAGGTGTTCTACAGTCTATATGCAGACGACCTGAAAGTGGGTAAACTGGTTACATCTGTTACAGATAAGGCATGTCTGCAAAATAATTTAACTAAATTGCCAATTTGGGCACAGCAGAATAATATGCTGATAAATGCATCAAAAACTAAGCATATGAGATTTGTGAGACATAAACTGAAAGGTGAATATTTAATACAGCACACCGTGATTGAAACTGTAGATTCATTTATGGACCTGGGTTTGTGGGTAGATCCAGCTGTGAGTTTTTCCTAATCATATCAACCAATTGGTTAATGACAGTTATAGAACTATAAGTTGTATAAAAATATTTATGAAGTCTAGAAAATCACAAGTGATGAAATCATTGTTTGTTAGTTACATTAGAACCAAACCAGCAGCAAAGTTTTCTCCCCTACACCCCAATAGCAATCTGCTATTTCCTCCCCTTACCTTTTGTTAACTGTAACTCCTTCTTGTAGCTTTATCTAATATTTATACCTTTGTGTACTATACTTTCGGCCCACTAGGTGGCACTCTACTCCAGTCTAGGGTTACACCCTGTACTCCACCTTCCCAAATATCTACTCTTAATACTCTTACATCTCTTATCCCTCGACTAGTTGCTAATCCTCTTGCTACTTTCACTATACTGTTACCTTTTCTTCCTCCCACTAACTGTACTCTGTTTTTTTCTTCCCTTTATTCCACAAACTTTCCCTACCTGTCTCCTGCATTTACCATACTCTACTCACCTGGATATACTTAACTTGCCTCAGGAGCCTGCTGCTCCCTGATTGTCTCTGTAGACTCTCACTTGCCTTCTGTAACTCGCTCTGTTCGCCCTGCGGGCTCACTCCACACCCCTACCCTACCCCCAAATTCCACCCACCCCCACTGGTCCTACCTTTATACTTATAAAGCCACACCCCCCTACTTCCTATCCAATAGTCATCCACAACTCATCACACACATGCCATCTACACACCCACTCACATACTGACAACTACTCTCAATTACCTCTTACATACCTCAATACTCCACACTCTCTTTACTCCCACCTCCTAATTCTTATCTATATTCTATCATCTCCTTCACCATGCCCTTAACTTATCCACTCACCTACATAAAACTACCTCTCCTACTCTCACTACTATCTATCCTTTCTATTCCCTATACTCTCACCTTTTATGAAAACCTACAAGTCACATCATCTCACCAACCCCTAAAACAAACATTAGTAATAAATGAGCTTGTATTCCAAAGCCATTCTAACATAACATCCACCTCAACCTATCCTATCACCTAAATACCACAGAGTAGCCCATTTCTCATTTACACTATATAGGAAATCACAACCTAATTACAGCAAACCACTGAAGCATCCTTATAGCCCACTTAGACATCCTCTCCTTCACGGGGACATTCATCCCAACCCAGGACCATATAACAACACCCTAAGACACCCCTCATCCCCCTTCACTCCCTGTACAAGCACAAATTCTCTTCTCATAGCTCATCTCAATATAAGAAGTGTTAACAATAAAGTAAGCCAACTAAACGCTATACTAGATACTCACTCTTTCGATATATTATGCTTAACTGAAACCTGGCTTAAACCAGTTACAAAAGACAATGAAATACTCCCACCTGGCTATAATATCTTCAGGTTAGACCGAACTACCAAAAAAGGTGGTGGGGGTAGCAATACTGCACAAATCTCATTTACAGGTCATGCCCATACTAGTACGACCACCTCTAGAAACTGATGTGGAAATTCTTATCTCCATGCTCCAGCTCAATACAACTAAATCTATATACATAATATGCTCCTACCTACCCCCAGGCAATAACATTAGCATATTAGAAAATATCCTCTGCTGGCTTTCAACATCCTTCCCTCAGGAAACCATTGTACTTGGCGATTTTAATATAGACTGGAACACCTGTACCACTCTAGAACCCACAACCCATATAAACCTCTATGGCTTCTCACAAACTATTACTACCCCCACCAGAATCCATAAACCCAGTTGCAAAGAAAGTATATTAGACTGGATCTTAATTAACAGCCACCCTCTCTCTTACAAAGTAGGTATCCTTCCTGATGATATTAGTGACCATTCACTAACCTATCTATCTAGGCAAAAATCCTTTATCCCAAATCAAACTACCTTTAAAATCACCCGCAACAAAAAAAATTTTGATCCAGCCAACTTTCAGGCTGAACTTCAAGCCTGTGACTGGTCACCCCTAAGGCACCTGCCAATTGATGAAGCAGTATCCCATTTTAACTCCAAATTCCTACAAATTTTAGAATTCCACACCCCCTCACGCTCTATAAGAACTAGATACAAAACAGCCCCATGGCTCACTAAAGAAACCAGACAACAAATCCTACAAAGAAATAAAATCTGGTCCAAATGGAGAAACACTAAAGACCCAATTGATCAGCAGTACTTTAGACAGCTAAGAAATGCCACCAAAAAATCAATAATTCTGGATAAAAAAAACTATTTCTTTAAACTCCAACAAAATCACCATAATCAACCTCAAAGCTTCTGGTCAGGCATAAATAAACTTTTACATCCAGGCCACTCCAAAACACCTACCCCATCTGGTCTTTCCCTAAACTCTCCAACGCAGATTGCTGATGCTTTCAATACCTCTTTTACTGAAACTGTACAATCTCTAGCTAACACCTTGCCACCTGTTAACCCTACTCTCTCATCCTCCCCAACTACCTTAGCAGCTACCTTTCACTTAAAACCTATTCCTACAACCCTCATCTACACTCTACTTCATAAACTTAAACCTTGTACTCCCTCAGCTGATCTCCTACCACCTGAACACCTTCAAACTGCTGCAAATCCTCTTGCCTATCCCATTTCAATTCTAATCAATAGAACCATAACTGAAGGCTCCATTCCCTCACTCTGGAAAATCTCTCACACAATCCCACTTCACAAAGGAGGGAACTCAACTGAACTCTCTAACTTTTGGCCCATAGCCCTATTATCACCACTAGCCAAAATAATGGAAAAATGTATCCATCAACGATTCCTTGACCACATTCTCCAATATAACCTTCTAGCTGACTGTCAACATGGTTTTAGACCATTCCACAGTGCCACCACTGCTCTCCTATCCTTTACAGACTGCATTAATAAACATTGCAACAATAACACGCACTCCTCTGCTCTGTCCATTGACCTCTCTAAAGCTTTTGATATGGTCAACCATCAAATACTACTCAACATACTCAACTCTTTCTCACTTGACACACAGGCATTACAATGGTTCAAATCCTATATGCACAATAGACAGCAGGCTGTCCTTTGGGATAATAACCTATCCAAACTTCTCCCTATTACCCTTGGTGTCCCTCAGGGCTCTATCCTGGGACCTCTACTCTTCTCCATATTCATTAATGACCTTTCTACTAATTTACCTCTACCTACCAGCATACAATACGCAGATGACTCCACTTTGATTTGTAAAGGAACCACCTCATCTGAACTCCAGTCCATCGCCCAAACAGTATTTAACCAAGTAGAAAACTGGTTCCAACAACGTTGCCTCCTCCTTAGTGCCAAAAAAACTAAACTATTACTATTTTCTCCAACTTTTAAATCCACCCCAATGGATTTCTCTATTATATCCATTGACGGTACAATCATAGCTCCTGACCCAACTACAAAACTATTAGGTGTATTGATTGACCATAACCTCAACTTTGACTCACATATTAATGCCACTATTAAAATTGTAAACAGAAAACTTGGATCCTTATATAGGATAAAACCTATTCTCACCCCAGAAGCCAGAACTACTATTGCCCAGACCCATCTGATCTCCACCCTCCACTATGCCTCACCAGTTTATACTAATCTTTCCAAAAGCAACCTAAACAAATTGTCCACTTCTTATAACAATATTGCCAGGTTTACTACTGGGTCCTCATTTAGAACTCATCACTGTCTAAATCTCAAACTTCTTGGATGGCTTGAACTAAATAACCAGCTAGAATTTCAACAACTCTCCATTACCCATAAAATTCTGTACCAGCCTAGTAATACTCCTATTCTCAGTAGCCTCATCTCCCCCTACACAAACCTTACTAACCTTCGCTCAGCAAATAAACTACTGGTTACCATCCAGAAATCCCACAACAAGGCTGGTGATTCTCTTTTCTCTAATACAGTAGGGAAAATTTGGAACAAGCTTCCCACAAAACTTACATCTCTCTCATCATTACCACTCTTTAAAAAGCAACTAAAGATTCAACTAAAAACACAATGGCTTTGTCCTTGTACTAACCCCCCCCCAATATAACATTATTCTATAACTCTCTTCCAATAACCCTCTTTGCAGTATTAGCAATTTCATCCCACACCCCCTTCTTAGTATCTTATTCCCAAGCTGCTTACAGTGAATATGCTCCTAACAACCTTGCTTTCTTCAGAGAGCTCTTATCTTTCCACCTTGTATATAAACCAATCTATTACTTTCACTATGACTGTAACTACTTCCCCATGTACATACATTCAATAATTCTCGTACTTCTCAGTGTTACACACTTTATCATAGCCATTTTACATCTTTACAAAGGCACATTCATACCCAATATACTAATCAAGAATATCTATCTCTTTCCCTTGGTAATAATACTGTATTTTACCTTATTAAACTTAGTAGTCACAATCTGTATATTTGTAGTTCTGTATAACTCAATTTGATGAAATAATTCTTCAGGTTTATGCACTGTATATATTGCTTGGACTTTTGTTTGTCTTGATTTATTTAGTTTAAAGTGGAGCTTTTCTCCCCGGGCCTCTACTGAAAATGGGCATGTATCCAGTTAGACTAGCCCGGTCAACAAATGTAAAATAAATAAATAAAATAAAATAAATTTGAGTATGGAATAACAATATGGAAATCTTATAAGAAAACAAGCATGAGTAAACTTGAAAGAGGAAAGCAGAAATATACCAAGAAAATTTAAGTTAATATGAAATACTAAAATATCTGAACTTGTATAGTGTCTCTTGTACATACCCAAGACAAGATCTTTTTCAGGTATGTAGGGCGTTTAGAGGCAACTCTCTCTGTGAATGCTGGGTTATCAAAAAGTACTATGTAGAAGATTCTGTAGGAATTTGAAGTGTACTAATTGGTTCTCTGAGTGAGCAACTGATGCATTGAACATACTAACAATTTACATTAAAGCAACTACTAGTTTAGATATTTTAAGAACAGCCTGGACACTTATGATGGGAACAAATGTTTTGGTATACTGGCAGGCTTGAAGTGTATTATACCCATGCCGGAAATATTTATATGTATTTGTATGTATGTGTGTAAAAGTTTATGGCATATGAAAATCCTGCAGAATTTTTGTATAAAACCAGAAGAGAAGGGTTTAGAAGAGACAGTTGTTCACAAATCTAATTTAAAATATGGGAAACTAATAAAGAAGTTTGATTGATTATGGCATTTTCTGGAGGCTATCATATAATAAATTAATAATGAAAGGAAAATGCTACATAAAGAAAAATCATCAAGATTTTAATGGCTATACACTATACTCACACTGTCAACCAGCTATCACAAGTCTCTCTCCTACTATTCTTACCTACACCTACAACACAATACTTAAACCAGAGTACCACAACACATTTCTTTAGTACCTCTTCTAGCATACTCAACATTAATTATGTTAGCACTTTGAAATACAAGCAAGCATCACATGCTCCACCATTAACCAAAATAATGTATAAACCGAGGCTCAAATATAAGTGGCTCTTCAATAGACACATTGCTAACCGGAAAATAATACCAGGCGAGAATATACACCCCAATCCTGGACCCACTCATCTAACCCCAGACTCCACCAAGTCAGCCTCTGCATATCCCAAAAATAATAACAGGCTACCTCTCTAACCACCTAAGACTTAAAATACTACATAGTAACCCAAGACACCTATAACAAAATCACAGACGTTTATGCCCTTATAGCCCACTACTCCCCTGATTTCTTCATAGCCACAGAAACCTGGTTAAAGTCAATTAACAAAGATACAGACATACTCCACCAGGTTATAATATATTCTGAGTAGATAGAACTAACAACAAAGCAGGTGGAGTTGCTGTTTTCTACAGAAATTTTTAGATCTGTCCTGTTAACATGATATTATACCCACGTTGAACAATGCCGAACTTCTCATATCACTCTTCAAACTGGATAATCACAAACCTCTAGCGATCATAGGTCTATATATACCACCTGGTAACAGCACTATTGGAAACCATATCACTAGGAGTTGTTAACATAGACAGCCCTTGAAAACCCATCAAATTCAGTTCAGCTGTAAACCTTCTGTCAAATGATCAAGACTCCATCTAGAATTAACAAGGCTACATCTAAAGAACCCATCTTAGACTGGATTCTAGCATCCATCCCAAACAATGCTGCCATAAGTGGTACCCTACCCGATAGCTTAAGCGACCACCAGTTGTGCTACATTCATCAGACACCTTAAAGAACCCCAAGTTTCATCACTATAACACAGCCAAAAGCCTCAGTAATGTCAGTACAGAAATTTTTACTTCCAGCCTGCTTAAGATCAACTGGGTTCCACTTAATTCCCCTCGAAAAAAAAGAAGTTATGTACTTACCATAACGTTCCATGTTTGTAGTCCATCTCGCCTACATTCTTATTGGATGGATTCGGAGCCGATATTCGGCTCCCACTCCTCCGATACTAAAGCTCGAGAGCTTTTACTGGCTCTAGGCTAGCCCCTTTCCCATGGTGCCTCACTGCAATTCCCCAGATCTATTCTGCAAGAAAGCAATAAATACCTATCACGTAAGACCAGTATCAGAGCTGCATATATGCAGACAAAGGATTTTGAAAATATAATCCATGCCAGGTGAACAAAAAAAAAGAACCAGGTCAGACAGCACCAGTATAGTCCACCAGATCCCCCAGAAAGCAGGAAGGGGGTTGGAGGGAGGGATGCAAGAATGTAGGCGAGATGGACTACAAACATGGAACGTTATGGTAAGTACATAACTTCCTTATGTTATGTAGTCCTATCTCGCCATAATTCTTGCTGGATGGGACAGCATCCCTAGCAAGCGAAGTCCTGGCTCAAGCGAAAAGACTCTTCAGCACAGTGGATCCAAAGGAAGACCTGTCCCGGGAGGCCAAATCCAATTTATAATGAGTGACAAATGTATGTGGTCTTGCCCAAGTAGTTGCTGCACAAATAGTATCAATTGGGAGCCTAGATCTAAAGGCACATGAAGTAGTTACAGCTCTAGTAGAATGACCTTTAACTTTGATGGGTAATTGTTTGCCAGCTTGTTGATAAGCAGATGATATGCAATCCGATAGCCATTTTGAAAGAGTAACCTTAGAAACAGGCAAGCCCTTCTTCTTGTCGGAAAAGGAAACAAAAAGTTGATCTGATTTTCTGAATTCTTTAGTCTTATGTAAATAAAACCTGAGAATTCTGTGAACATCTAACTGGTGTAGTCTATACTCAGATTTATTACAGTGGTTTGGAAAAAACACAGGTAGCTCAGTAGTAGTATTCAGATTGTGCTCTGAGCATACCCTGGGAAGAAAGGAAGGGTTTGTCCTCAGAGAGACTCAATCCTTGTGAAAAATAATGTTAGGAGGTCGAATAGTTAGAGCTTGCAGTTCTGAGACTCTCCTAGCAGATGTTATGGCTACTAAGAATAGTGTTTTCCATGACAACAATTTTAGGTCTGATGAAGAGGATGGCTCAAAGGATGCAGACATCAAAGATGAGAGGACTAAGTTCAAGTCCCAGGGGTTCTAATGGTTGTTTGGAGGCCTGAAAAGAAGAACTCCTTTTAAGAAAGTTTTACATAAGGAGTGCTGCATGATTGGATTTCCCATGAAGCCAAAATGGAAATTGGAAATGGCAGCTAACTGAACTCTAACTGTAGCGGCTACCACTCCTTCATGAAAAACTGATGCTAAGAAGGATAAGATAGATTCTATAGGAGCCGTATATGGATTTAAGCCCCAGTTCATAGCCTAAAATGAAAATCTTTTCCATTTGATGGCATATAGTTTCTGAGTGAAAGGTTTATGGGATGAAATTAGAATGTGTTTGACCGCAGGGGATAGGGGAATACACCTGGCTATTCATGGAACTGGAGCAGGCATGCTGTCAATTTGAGGGTGTGGATGGTGGGGTGGAACTATCCCGATTGATGAATCAGGAGATCTGGAGATGGGTCCAGAATCCATAGTTCTTCAAAAAGGTAGGCCCACAGGAAGGGAAACCAAACTTGTCGAGGCCAGTAAGGAGCAATGAGGATCAAGGAACTCCTCAACTGTCTTGCTTTCTGTATTACCTTTGGGATGAGTGGAAAACGAGGAAAGGCATAAAGAAGTCCCAGGGGCCAGTCGTGGACTAGAGCATCCCTGGGTGACATCCCAGAATGGGGAATGAGGGCAAAGTAGCTGCTGCATTTGGTGTTCAGGTGAGTGGCAAATAGGTCGCAGCAAGGCTGGCCCCATCTGTGAAAGATCTCTTTTGCAACCATTGGATTCAGGGACCACTCGTGAGGCATCAGAATTGCTCGGCTAAGTTTGCTATTACGTTGGATTTCCCCAGGATATGTGTTGCTATCGGGAAGCATTGCATATCCATCACCCATTTCCAAACTCTTAAGGCCTCTCTGCAAAGCGGGTAAGACTTGGTTCTCCCTTGCTTGTTTATGTACCACATGACAGACATGTTGTCTGACTGAATCACAATCGTCCCGGTGGGAAGGGAGCTGTGAAGTGCTTGCAATGCATACAGCACCACTCTCATCTCCAGAACATTGATGTGCAAGTGGTTCTCGTGGTTCTGCCAAGTACCTTGGACTGTCATTCCCAGATAATGCCCCCACCCTATCTGGGAAGCGTCCCTGGTCAAAACTGCTTTCTCATGGGGAGGAACAAGTGGACGACCTAGGATAAGTTGTTCTGTGTGCAACCACCATGTCAGATCCTTTTTGCATGCATTTGTTATCAAAATCTGGTGAGAAAATGGAAGGTCTTGTATCGACTATTGGGCAAATAGCAGTCACTGAAGTATCCTCATGTGTAGACTAGCAAGAGGAACTAATAGGATGGTGGAGGCCATAGTCCCTAGGACCTGAAGGATTACTCTGGTTTGAACTTTTTGTTTGTTTAGCAAGGATCTCACTTGACTGCATAGACACTCTACTCATTCCGATGTTAGCCTTACTGACATGGTGGTTGTGTCTATTTCTGAGCCTAAATATACAATGTGCTGCGAGGGAGATAAGACTGAATTTTTTAGGTTGACAGTGATGCCTAGACTGGCGCACAATGATAGAGTCTCGTCCCTGGTTCTGATGAGTTGATGCTTGGTGGTAGCAGTGAGGAACCAGTCGTCTAGGTATGGAAACACCTGGAATCCTTGACGGCTCAGGTAAGCCGTTACCACTGCCATGCATTTGGTAAACACTCTGGGGGCTGTAGTGCGACCAAAGAGCAGTGTTCTGAACTGAAAATGACTGGCTCCCAGCCGGAAGCGTAAGTAGTGTGCCTGTCCATTTTGATGTGGTAGTACACGTCCTGGAGATCGATTGAGCACATCCAGTTGTCTTTCCCGTTAAAGGGAAATGTCGACTGCAGAATGATCATTCGGAACTTCGATTTCTTTACATTCTTGTTGAGCCTGCTGAGATCTAGGATTGATCTCCAGTCCCCTGTCTTTTTTGGAACTAAAAAGAATTGAGAGTAAGTTCCGGATCTTACTTGCTCTGCGGGTACTTCTTGGATGACTCTTTTTTTTGCAGCAATGAGATGACCTCTGATGTTGCACAGTCTAGTTGGATGGGTGGTACGTCTGGTAGAGATGGGTTTGTTGGGGGTTCAGAAACAAAGGGGATCAGGTAACCTCTGGATATTATGGTGTGTACCCAACAATCTTGGGAGATGGTTAGCCAGGCTCTTGGGTAAAGCGATAGACGACCCCCGACTGCCTCCAGAGATGGACAGTCAGGCAACCCCTCAGGGGCGATGGAAGGGACAATCAGAGAAAGTTTCTCTGTCTCCCTGATCCTGCAGACCTTCTCTGCCGTGAGGGCAGCATCTTCCATTATATCCTCCCCCTCTGACGGAGGGTTGACCTTGTGCCTGAGGGAAACCTTTTTGGGATTTATGGAACTACATTTTCCCTCCTGTATTACCCTTGGGATAGGGTCTAGATGGGAGAGAGAAACAGACCCCGGGAGATAAGGTTTTCTCTTCCTGCTTGCACCTTGTCAAAGTCTCTTTCACTTGGGGTCCAAAAAGAGATGAACCATCAACGGAGACGTTAGTGAAGGAAGACTTGAAGGACTCTGTAACATTACAAAGACGCATCCACGAATGTCTCCTGAGGGAATTTCCTGCTGCAGCTGCCCTACTCGCTCCATCTGCCGTGTACGAGATCAGCCTCATGGAGGAGCTAGCTATGAAAGTAAGGGTGGAGAGCTGCACAGAAACCTTATCTATGGAACCTGGAGCTACTGAACCCTGGGGGGTGTCTCCTAACTCTTTCAGGAGATCCCTCTGAAGATGAGTAAAATGATTAAGGTAATTCAGCGACCTTAGTGTAAATGCCACTGAAGAAAAAGTACTCTTCCCATACCTATCCATCATCCTGGACTCCTTGTTAGGAGGATGGATATTAGAAGATGTCTCGGATAACTCCTTCTTGGTGGCCGCTGCTACCACCATAGCATCAACGGGAACTCCCTTACTAAGAAAAGTCTTGTCCTCAGGTGCTGTCATGAACTTATTTGGGCTCCTCGGGACAGGGTCCACTGAATCTGGAGAGGTCCAGGCTTTCCGCAATATAACCCCCAAGAGTTGGTCATAAGGTGGTGTCACCCAGGAGGTGGAAGGTCAGGAACCAAAGACCTCAAGATACACTGATTCATCCTCAGTAGGGTTAGAGGTCTTCCAATCACCCCTCTGTCTAAGGATTTCTAGGATGTCAGAAAAGGAGACATCCTCAGAGGGGGATCTAGGGGACCCTTCTGATTCCTCTAAATCAGTGTCTGACGTAACAGACTCTGGTGAGTCGACATGCTTCCACTCACACAGCCTCTTCTGAGGGAGCTCTCCAGTCGGATAATCTGGGGAGGTCTTGGAAGAGGGGGAATCTCCAATGGGGGCTACTCGGGCCTCTGGCTCCCTACGCTGTAGGGATGGCGGGGGGAAGTGGTTGCTGCCTGCTGCTGGTGGGACACAGGTTCCAATGGAATGGCTTTAGCAGAGGATAAAGCCTATAACTTCGAAAGCCTTCCCCCCCGCTCGCTTTGAAGAAGACCTCCGCTCTGAGGGGATGGATGGTCGACTCCTAGCAAAGGGGAACGGCTCCGAAGCAGAAGTGGGAACCGAGCTGAGTCAAGCCGAGGCTCCGAGAGGGAGGGTCAGTTTCAAAAAGAACCCAGGGTGACTGTCCCCCTTGGAGTCGACATGAGAGCATCGGCTCCCAGATCCCTCTGTTCCAGACTGAGCATCGAGGATAGAGTAATTGGCTCCGAGGAAGCAGATTGAATCCCAGGAGCTGACGGGTCCAAGACAGAAGAACCTGAAGTGTAATAGGCTCTGAGAGCGAAGCAGTTGGAGGAGGAACAGTTGTTGGTAAGGGGGTTGGCTCTGAAACCTTTGGGTCCAGAGGGGCCAATTTTCTTGCCAGAGCTGGATCCGAAAGCAACCTCTTCACCTGGTCGATGTCACCATCAGATAGTCCTGGAGGATCTGGTAGAGACAGAAGGAGATCTCCTTCTCTCCAGAATAGGAGATCTCAAGGTGGGAGACACAACCTTGATTTCAGGTAAAATTTTCGGTACTGAAGGTTGTCTCGGAGCCAAGGAGATCGACTGCACCGAAATGGATGAAGCTGAGTCGGAACCAGAACTTCTTGGCTCCGATGCTTTAGTCTTTTTAGTTGGCTCCAAAGCCGGGACTGAAGATTTTCCCTTAGAGGATTTTGGAGCTGCCTGACCAAGTTCCAGCTGTTCCTGGAAGGAACTGGTCATGAGATCCCTATCAATGAGTTTTCTCTTTCTTTCATTTAAAACTCTAATGCTAAATGCGTGACAAAATGTGCAGGGTTCCTGCAAATGGGCTTCACCAAGGCAATACACGCAACTGATGTGGCTGTCTGTGAGAGACATTTTCTGTGCACACCTATCACACTTTTTAAACCCTGAAGGGCGATGATCCTTGTGCTCCCTATCCTTATCTTTAGACATTCCGACTATCAGGAATAGATAAGCTAGATAAGATTAAATATTAACTACAACAATAAAGAGAGGAAGAAAGAAGATAACTTTTTTTTTTTTTTTTTTAATAAGCACTCACAGACAGGGAGGAAAGGGCCTCTAACTTAAACAGGCACTACGGCCCTCTAATTTAAACAGGCTGTACAGTCCTTTGGGGTGGGGGATAGGGGTCGGAAACTTTCAAAAAAAGTCACACAAGAGACAAAAAACTATATATATTAAAAACAGATAGAAAAGTAGGAAAAAGGACTAAATTTAACAAATAACGTTTTACTTAGCCAACGAGCCAGTAGGACACAACGTCGAAGCTTTCGCAGGAAATGAGATCTGGGGAATTGCCATGAGGCACCATGGGATAAGGGCTAGCCTCGAGCCAGAAAAAGCTCTCGAGCTTTAGTATCGGCCGAGTTGGAGCCGAATCCAGCAAGAATTACAGCGAGATAGGACTACATAATATGATACACTTAATACAATATTTTTAAATATTCTGGTGAAGCAAGAGTCATTAAGAACAAAAAGAGTTGAAAGCAAACCATCATCCCATTGGTTAACTAAAAAAAAAAACAACTCGTGCATCTTAGAGATGAAGTATGGAAATCATGGGTACAATCCATGTCTCAAACATCCCTGCAGAAATATAGACATTTGAAGAACCAGTGCAAACAATGCATAAAAATGGATAAAAGAGCTCTTTATAATAACACTCAAAATTCATCAAACAATCCAAAAAACCTATGGAAATCAATAAATGCATTGCTCTGTCCTGGAAAATCAACCCAGCCCATTGCCAACCAAAAACTCCCAATGCATTGCTTCGCAGGGTAATTCATATTTTAGAAACATAGCAACCTCCCTTCTACAAAACAAATTTAGTACAAATACAGCCATCCCACTCCAGTTATTGAAGCCTTTCACACTGACTCAGAGCCAGCATCTATAATTAAAAAATATCTTCACAATCTTAAGACAACAGACACAGCCCCTGACCAACTTTCATCTGAATACCTCAGACTCAGTGCAGATAGCCTTATACATCCATCCTGTCTTAATTTTAATGAACTGCTCTATCCAAAACAAATAAATACTCACCTTATAGAAAAACTCCGATATAATAACCCTCCATAAAGTAAGCGTATCAGCCAAGCTCACAAACTATAGACCAATCTCTATTCTCTCACCCTTATCCAAAATCTTTGAAAAATGTATTCGCTCTCAACTTAGTACATATATTACTTCTCATAACCTCCTCTCTACCTCACAACATGGTTTCAGACCTAATTACAGTACAACCACTCTCCTTCTAATGTTCACAGATAAAATAAATCACAATAGAAATTCAGGCCCTTCTTACCTCAGCCCTATATCTGGATCTGTCCAAGGCAATTGATACAGTCAGTCATCAAATTGTCATACTAAATTCTCTTCCTATGGGTTATCACCCACCTCACCTAACTGTTTTTTTAGTAACCTTACTAATATGTCCCAGGCAGTGAAATGGCAATATGATTTCTCCTATTTCCTTCCTATATCTGTCCACTACAGTTCAACTTACTTATCAACAACCTAAATGCAGCAGCCAAAGAGATCACCATAGTACATAATATATGTGTTGCATAGACACTACCCATGCATCAAACACTCACCCATAAATCCTTCTCCTTCATCAAAGCTTGGCTAGACAACTCAAAACTCCTCATGAATCCAAAAAAAAAATCTAAACTACTGTTGCTCACTTAAAAATGTATCTCTTCCCCAAAAAACTACCTTTAATACATCAAAAGCTAGGCTGCCTCTGTAGAGTAAAACACTGCATTACTGAGTTCTGGACACAACACAGCCACTTCTTTTCTACTCCCAAACCTATTATTTGGCTCAACTATCCTAACCAATCTAAACTCCTCTCTGTCAGCCAAACTAGAACAATGCTACAATAAGGTAGCCAAATTTGCAACCAACCAGCACTGTAGATCACATCACTGCCTCTCTGTAGAGCAACTAAACTGGCTTGAACTTAATCATTTTTTATTGTACTCACAATTAGTTACAATCTTCAGACTAGCACACAACCCTGAAAAATTTCTTTCTCTTTACTCTATCATTCAACCTTATACTACTAAGAGACCTCTGCACTCCACTGACAAATTATTACTCTGCATAACTAAACCTAACAACAATGTAGAATAATCCCCATATTCACACTGCATTGCTCATAGCTAGAATACCATGCCACTCCACTTAAGAACAGCCCGCAACATGAAATACTTTAAATGCCAAGTGAAGCAACACCTGATAGATAAATGGCTCTGCACCTGCACCACCACTGGTTAAACTGCTACTAATAATAGTGGATGAATTTGTGCCATAACTCTCTGCTGCACAAAACTTAATTAACACCCTCCTGTATCATCTTATCTCCTTTATCTTCCTTGTGCCTCCTCTCCTTCCTTTCTTTCTTTTGGCTGCTCTGTTTTATCTTAAAAAATGAATTAATGTACAACCAACATAACTGTTATTTCTAATCAAGACTGTTTGTAAGTTATGTATTTGATGTTAAGGACGTCTGAATAATGGAACTGTTGCTCATGAATGAAACTGATTGTAAATATGAAACAGTACAAGTTATGTTCATGATGTCTGTATAGTGGAGCTTTTCTCCCCAGGCCTCCACTGAAAAAGGACATTGCTCAGTAAACAAATGCCAATAAATAAAACAATACAAAGGCAACTAACTCCATGATCAAGTATTTATGAAGTGCAAGGAATTCTACAACATTTGGGATAAGATAAATGAAAAAAAAACATGGGGGGGGGGGGGAATAGGGAGTGAATTTTCAAGAATTAAATATGGATATAACTACTTTTGTAAACTTGATGGAGACATGCTGAATTTTTCAAAATATGATACTATTTTGATGTATGTACTGTCAGTTGTGTTGCTGGGGCATTGTCAAGATTTGTGTAACAGTGAAAGGAATATTCATGATATGTGCAAAAATCATGTACTTTGATGTAGTAAAAATGTTGATTTTGTGATAATGTATATCTGTGTGTTCCATGTTCCTATTTTAATCTTTCCAGTAAATGTTGTGGGATTTTCTTTGACATCCACCTACAGTACTATCAATTCAAGGAGATGAGACTTAAGTTTAATACTCGACTTGAGCGATGACACAGCAGGAATGTAAGAACCCCTACTTCGAGTACTGTACTACATTATCATTACTGAAACATGATTCCATTCACCTAGTGTGGGGAAAGGACCCTCTGCATTTTGATCCTCCCAACATCAACAGATGAGTGTGCAACCTGCTGAACTTCTGACATTGCTAAACCTCCACTCCCTGTCTAGATTCCCTGTCACCATACATTTCTAGGAAGATATGTTTACTCATTAGCAGTTCCGTGCGTATATCTACTGCCTATAGTCTGCCCCCTTATTAACTAGTTCTATTTCTTGCATCCGTCAGTCCTGTAACCCTCTTCTGTTTTTTTTTTCCTTAACCTGGCCAGCTTTCTACAGATTCCCTGTCCAACACATCACGTCCATTTTTTGATTTTGTTTTCTTGCTTTCCCACAATGGAAGCAATTCTGCATGGTGACTGCAGTATTAAGCTGCAAAGCTGGAGACTCATGCTTGAACCCCTTCTTTTCCATCTGCAAACTATGTGGCCCTAATCACGTAACTTCCCTGCCCTCCAGGGTCTTCTCTGTAAAAGAAAATATTCTGAATATTTTGTGATACAAGGTGGTCTCCAAAATGCATATGGTATATGTATGTAAGTATGTATAATCATGAGGCAACAATTGTGTCAGCTTTAAATGCTATATCTTAGTAATGTAGGTTTTACCTCACAAAGAACAAAGGTATAGTGACTTTGACTTTCGGGCAGAAACAGTTTCACTGTGAGATAACACAAGGTAATAAAAAAGCCTTTCTCAGAAAAACCCTCATAACTCATCAGTTAGCAGTAGAGAACATTTACAATTAGCAGGGGATGGGCATGAGGCTATCGGTAATGGTAGTTTTTAATGAAAGGGTTGGCTCACTGCAGTATATGCATTTATAACCACAATCTGATAAGAGAGACAATTCAGGCTTTTATACGAGATGTGTATTCTCTTTGACTGACAGTATTCTGCTTGGGGTACCGTGTACACTTGCCAGCAGATCTGTAGCCTGTTATTTCATGTTGATAAGTGATGCTTCCCACTCATGTCATCTGCGTTGATTCCACCCAAGATACATTATATAATGAAATGGATGTTAGCATTGTATCTTTTCAGATGCACTTAAAATGACCTTTAGAATAACATTTCTTGGCTGCATGCTCTTTAAATAGCATGTTCTTCCGTAGAGATAACTAGTTTTCTTACTTGCCTTTATGTATCCCTTTCCATGTTTCACATTGTTCTTTCCTATGAGACAGGGTAAAGAAAGCAAACAGTACAGACTATATTAGCAAATGACTCTGGTTCAGATCATGCCACAGCTACTGTGTTCCTGGACTCTAAACAAGTCCTTGAATTTCTCACTTCTGTAAAGATTGATGAATGCCACCGGACTACAGGTGTTATTGTACTGAGGTATGATAGAGGTCTGTCTAGTACACACTGAATAAACAAGCTGTGGACCAACATTTCATGCTGGTACTAAATTTCTTAACTGAATCATTAGTGTACTTACCTCATGCTAGTAAAGATAAACATTTCAGAGCATTATATATGACCTGAGTGTATAAAGCTAAGAGTGTATAAAGCTAAGAAAAGGTGGGAGAGTCTTTGAGAGGAATAGCACAGAGGAAGAAATATCAACAAATGGTGCATCAGTGAAGAGTAAGCTAGATAAGTTGCTGGCAATGCTTGCAAGCATAATGGTCAAAGTCGTAGACCTCAGGGTGTGTGTCGGTGTAGCAAAAAAAGAATGATATTGAGCTAAGAGGGGAGGCAGCTTGGCTAAAGAATATAGCAGCAGATGTTACTAAGGTACTGGCTTGCTATAGGTGGAAAATAAAAACTAAAAGGCAATTTTTTTTTTTTGTGGCAAGGGTGGAAGAGGTGGAGAATAAATTTTAGAGGGAAAATGTAAAACTTATTGGGTCTGCTTGAAGGAGGCTACCTACATCCCTGAAATATACTAGAAGGTGTTCCCCAAAATCTTGAGGAAGAATGGTAAAGACTAGTGACACAGGCATATAGTGCATCTAGTACTGGTGACGTTTTATTATTCTGTTATTTCCTGTCTGCTCTGCTAAGTAATGTTAATTTTTTGTGGGTTATGATGTCTTGAAGAAAATCTTCAGGGTAAAAAGAATACATACATAGGGTTTGAAAATGACATATATGAGTGTGGGGGGCTTGCATACCGTGATGCATTTGGGGTGATAAAAACAGAATGAGGTGTTATAGGCACCTCAGAAATGAGGAACTCAGATAGGCAACTCAGCTAACCTTTGTTTTATAGACAGCTTGCACTTGGAGGAGATGAAACATAAATATTAATGAAAAAGTGGAAATGTGGTGGTGATAATGGGGTCATTTCCAGCTTTTAATCCTAGGTATCTTTAAGTTAAGAATGATATTTGGGGTGTTGGGTGAATCCACTACAGAGCATAGGTGAAGACTGAGTGATACCTTGGTGCAAGGGAATGCTGATTTTGTTGTGATGTGGGGGTTGGGGAACATGAGGAAATGTTTTACATTGTCTGTTTTGTTATGTTTCAATTTCCAAGGAAAACAGAGATGAGTGAAGATGAGCAGCATGTGAAGAAGAGTTACACAGATGGTGAACTGATAGTTAAACAGAAGACTGAAATGGAAAGAAGAGGCAGATGTTTTCAAGCAAAGGATCAAAGCTATTTGCAGCCAAGCAGCCAGCAGTGGTATGGTGGGAAAGATTAAAAAGTTGATGGCTGGGTGACCAAGAAAGGATAATCTGTATACAGGAGTGAATTGGGGGGTAAAATGATGTTAAAGCACTGTTCACATTTGGTAACGCACGTGAAGGTTACAGCAAGAGAAAGGTACAGAAAGAATCAAGAGTGAGCACAATAAATATATAAAGTGAGGAAATGTGGTAAGGCTTAATAAAGACTAACAGCATGGGGATGGCAAAAGCTGCTGGCATCTAGGTTTAAGAGGTACATATTAACAGTGAACATGGTGCAAATGATAACAGCAAGGTGAATAGGAGATGAAACAGGCTTGTAGGAAGAGCTGGGACACATAATATAGACTGATGATCTGCGTAAGTGTAGTGGAATGGAAGAAAAGAGAGTTATGGAAGATGGTGAATTTTGTGGATAAACAGGTAGCAAAGTACACACTATTAATGTGATAATGATAGTAAAGGGAAGCATATTTAGTAAAATGGTGTGCATGTAGGTGAGACTGATATATATAGAGTATGTAATCTATTGGGGGAGTTATGTATAAAGCTCTTCAGAGAGTTTGGGGAAAGAAACAGTTAAATGGATGAAGTATGAGAGGATTAAAAAGAAACTGCGCTGAATGCTGAGTGAGAGGGAAGAGAATGAGAGTGAGATGAATCAGCATTTGATGCCTTGGGAAAATTATCATAGGAAAGACAAAAGGACAGGGAAAAAATATAGAAAGATTTTAGGATTAGGTGGGACAAGAAAGGCTTTGAATGACTGAAGGGTTGTTGTGTCAAGAAGCCTGAATATGTCAGGCTTGGGAAAGAAGTACAGGGTGTGTACAGTTTAAGAATAATAGTTCCAATGTATGATATGCATATGCTGTTGTTATATTATTAACATAAGATGGTGTATAGGTTGAAGAAAAAGCTTTACAGAGGAAGATAAGTTCAGTAGGTGCAGGGAGGGAAGAGATAACCTACATTTGTAGTGGGAATGTAAATGCTTGCAGAGACAGTGAATGAAGGTTGTGGTAGCTAAGAAAGAGAGGACATGGATATTCTGCTTATATGGCATGGGACAGGAAGAAGGAAATGTGTTCCTGAGGAAGATGGTGAGGATTACATACTTATGCTGAGTTGGGAGTTGCAGTGACAAACTGGAAAGGAAACATGAGAGATGTCAGTGTAGTAAAGAATGCATGGAGGCTGAGTTGATTCACTAGTGGGATGAAAGAGAGGAAGAGAAGATAAAGCATTATGGGACACAGGATGAACAGGCACAAAAAGAGATTAAATGTATTTATTTTATTTCTTTATTTACACTTTGTTTGAGTTGGCTATTTTCAGGGGAGTTCCAAGGTGGTATTCATACTGACTAAATGAGACAAGAAGAGGAACAGAAGTGAAAAAGGTAGCATTACCCAGAGCCAAATGACTGCATAAACACACAGCCAGTAATGTTATGGGAACTATCCAAACAAATGAAGTCAAACCTATATCTTTGAAGTGTCTCCAGCAGTGCTGGATGGAAATGTATTGTTGTGCAGAACAGCAACATGGAAGTACATTTACACAGTATATATGATTATATAGTCACAAAAATTAATTTAAAATATTTTAAAAGGGTACACATAGTCATTGCACTCAGGATCTCGTACAGCAAGGTATAAATAGCAATTTCACATGCAAATAAGTTCCATCTTTTTCACTGTCATAACCTTCACTGTGTTACTAGAGGTGTTGTACAAGAGGAAGAAATACTGAGATAAAAAGAAAATATTCCTGTTATTCCTAGTCAGCGGTATATATTGCTTTGTGCTTGCAATGTCCTTCCTTTTATGTAGATAAAACCAAATGTAAACTTGCTCAGAGAACATATGAACATCAATGATATATAGCCCACAATGATATAGCCCACAAGAAAAAGACTAATGCCTTGTATCTGCATCTAACCAAGTACCCTGAACATCAATTTAAATTTGTGGTAGTGCATCAAGTTCAAAAAAGTCCCTAAAATGGCCCCTGGAAACTATACTTGGAACAAAAAGAAACTTGGTGGCAAATTTATTTGAACGCATGTTTTCCCCCTGGGCTGAATGACAGTATTTCCATTTACAGTACTTTAAACTTAAAACAGTTTGAAAGATAATAAGTACAGTTTTTAAACTCATGTCTGTCAACAAGCATGAATGTTTATATATTTGTAAGCATATAAATAGTTTTTCATATATTTATCCTATATGTTTTTTAAAAAAATAATTTTTTACATGCTTAAAGACTTTGGTAAACAAAGGGTCAGTATTAGGGTTTCAGGTTGCAATTTGTATATTTTATCATTGGTTTAGATTAACTGCGGTGGTGGTGCTGCAGTAGCGTTGTCGCCTCACAGTAAGATGTTTTCCTGATCGATTCTCAGGTAGAGTGTCTTCTGCATGGAGACATGCGTGAATGGGTGTACCTTTGATGAAGGTTGTGCGTCAGGACTGGCAACTCGGCACATAAAAAATCTACTGCCAATCATTAGCGGACCGAAGTTCCGCTGTGGCGACCCCTACCCGGGAAAAGCAGAAAGACACAACAACAGCTTTGGTTTAGATTCATTGGCTGTTGGACCATGATGTATTTCAAATGTGGTATAAGTATGGCAGATAACTTTTTTCTTTATCTGAAGAAGTTTGGTTCTTGTGCCAGACGAAAGTGCTTATTTTCATTAAAGCTTGTGTCCTGGGATTCTACACACTACTGTGCTTTTTTTTTTGTTTTACTAGTTTTGTTTGCTGATTTTTTGTGGTTCCTAGTTTGAGGGTATGTAAATTGAATAAGTGAAAACCCAATTGTTGACTTTTGCTTTTTGAAAAACTTACTCCTCAAGCTATTACTACTATATGGTTGTTTAATGATTGGCTTATTTAATATGTGTGCCAAAATGCCTACTCCAATGACAGTATCATTGTAAAACCAGGGCTGGGGTGCTGGTACTAGAGAGATATCATTGGGCCCTCATGATTTTATGCAAAACAAGCTTGGACAAGTTTAAATTACTGTTGATAAAATCTGACTAGATTGCATTGGGCTCATTTTGATGTGGATGGAATCCAGGGAGCCAGTGATTATTAATCTGGTCTACAGTTATACAGCATTAAAATTATTTGGTTGTTATAGGTGTTGGCTATTGTTGAACACAGCAGTGTCCAGTTACCTTACTCTCTGTGTGCCAGTCACATCTAGCACATTATTTGATGGTCAGCGGCATGGATAATAAGAATATAGCCCCTAACCATTACATATTAATTGGTAGCAATGGGTGGAATATTGCGCACATTTATCACATATTAAATTGATGGCAGTAGTAAGATATTATACAGCCTGCTGAACAGGTCTGTCATTAGAATGCACAGAGATTATTTTATGTTTTGGAAGGAAAAGTTAAGTTAGGAAACAGGAAAAACGAGCACTGTGAGGTATGAGAAATGTCAGTGTCACAGCTGACTAAAGAATGCAGTCTGCAAGAAATCCCACCTGCCAGTATGACCAAGGAGGAGATGAGAACTACCTTGGGTGTATCTAAAATTTTCTCTACTGAAGAGAGAGTCAGGTAGCATCTGTAAGTGCAAAACATGCAACATAGCAAATCAGTTCGTCTCCAGATGACCTCAGAATACAAGTTGAACTAATAAATCTGGATCTGAGTCTGGAAATGAGATGCCTCGAAGAAATGAGAAAATAAACAGCTTGAAATGCAAGAAGGGGCATCAACGTGAGGATAACTGTCTACCTTCTCCCAGGGAAACATCAGTAACACCAGTGAAAACCCCGGACCTATGTGCAAAGGTGAGTGCTAAATTGTTTCCTCATTATAAATATGATGATGACTTTGAAAGTTTAATCTGGACATTTAGAGGCCTCCCCGTGTGACGTGATCAGTTCGTATGGACACCCTGTGTGATTCTCTGTGTCAAGTGGGGATTCTATGATGAAGAGTACACCCGGAGCACATGTTCCTCCCATCTTCTCAAGTGAGGTTAGCAGGTTAAGCCTCATCATTCCTCTCTTGTCCTACAACACCTTCAACAGACAGCCAAGCCACTAGTAGAAAGTTTGTTGTCTGGGTAACAGGACTTTATCCCTCTGTGCCATCAGAACTGTGTTTGTATATTTAATGCTATTTATGTTAAGAAAATAACTGTATTATTCAATTGTAAATGCTTTTGGCTGGTGCTTTATGTATTAGTTTATGGGTGCATGTAATGAAACTGTGTAAATTCAGCTTTGGGCGTCTGCTTTTTGAAGAGATGTTCATCGTGTTAAACTGCTGCAGTCATTACACTTGGGTTATCCTGCCGTCAGGCAGTCCCGCAGTTGGCCAGAGTTCCAAAGTCTTGGTCTGGCGTCTGTTGCTGTCGCCTCCTCCCTGATGTCAGTGTGACAGGGGTATATAAGATGCAGCCGATGCCATTTTCTTCAGTCTTTCTTGCCGCACGGTGCCCGAAGCAGAAGCAGTTCGCAAGTGCCGGTCGGCCGACTCCTGAGATTTTCATTCCGAATCCAGAACCGGTCTTCTAAAAAAAGCTAAGTACCCCGTTGGGGAAACTTTTTCTTGCCTCAGACCGATGTCAGTAAAAGTTAACTGTATTTCTTGTGGGAAGCAAATACCTCATAAGGATTTCCACTCCTATTGTAGTCCATGCATAGGCCCTGACCACGACGTTACTGGTTGTTGGTTTTGTGCTAGGTTTAACAAGCTCACTATTAAACTTTGGTTTGATTTTGCCCGACATTATTTTGGCAGAAAATACAATTATACCATGCCGTCGGAAATTCCGACAACCGCAATTCATAAAAAGTGCAAGGACAAGGACAGGCATCCGAGGCCCAAAACTGACGACGAGGCCTCTTCTAGGCCGGTCGCCGGTTCTCCGGTTTTCACCGAGGTGCCTACGCAGCCCCTGACGACCGCTTCCACAGAACCACAGACTGCCGCTGACTCCCACGTGGAGTTGGCTGGGCCTTCGGATGCACTAGGTCTTCAGCTTTCCGATCCTAACCCTACAGAGGGAACCGAAGTAGCTGAGCAATCCACAGCTACAGAGGGTGTTTTCAGACCTACCCAGTTAACCATTAAACCCACTGCTAAGTCTAAGCCCCCTTAAAAGCAAAGAAACAGACACAACTCTCTCCAGGACAGGCCTCCATGCCTAAGAAATGAGAAGTTATGTACCTACCATAACGTTCCATGTTAGTTGTCTTCTCTCGCCTTCTTTCTTGCTGGATGGGTTCGGAGCCGATCCTTGGCTCCAACTCTGCCACTTACTAAAGCTCGAGAGCTTATTTTACCGGCTCGAGGCAATCCTATATCCCATGATGCTAGGCGATAACTCCCCAGATCTCGTTTGGAAGCTGAAAAACCTAGCATAGGCCAATAAAATAAAATCCTCCAAATGGAAAGGAGGAGGAAGAGGGATAAAACCCCCCAAAGATCGTTATCTACACTATATATATCCTAGGACATCTAGATGGTGAAACAAGGGAATATAAGGACCCTTCAAGGAAGGGAAGATCTTCTCGGTCTGTCCAGGCTAGGGGGATGGTGGGTGGGACGCAAGAAAGAAGGCGAGAGAAGACAACTAACATGGAACATTATGATAGGTACATAACTTCTCAATGTTAAGTTGTCAATCTCGCCTGCATTCTTGCTGGATGGGACCGCGTCCCTAGCACCTTCATCCTGGGTGGCTCATTGGAACAGACTCTTGAGAACGGTGGAACCAAATTTTGCTCTGTCCCTGGAGGCCATGTCCAATTTGTAATGCGAAACAAAGGTATGAGGAGAGGCCCATGTGGCTGCCGCACAGATAGTGTCTATTGGTAGTCTAGCTTGAAAAGCTGTATATGTAGCTAGTGCTCTAGTTGAATGGGCTTTTGGCTTAGAAGTTAATTCCCTGCCTCTGAGTTGATAAATAAATGTAATCACAGAAGACAGCCACCTAGATAGGGTTACCTTAGAAACAGGAAGGCCTTTCTTATTTTCTGCATACGATAAAAACAGTTGATCAGACTTCCTTATTTGTTTGGTTCTATCGAAATAGTATCGGAGCTGGCGGTGAACATCTAGATAATGTAGCTTTTGCTCTGCTCTATTAGTATAGTTTGGGAAAAAAACTGGGAGATCAATTGATTGATTTAAATTTGTTCTAAGCCACCTTGGGTAAGAAGGATGGATTAGTCCTTAGAGAAACTCTGTCTTTATGGAAGATTAAGTAGGGAGGACGAATGCAGAGGACGTGAAGCTCAGATACTCTCCTAGCAGAAGTAATGGCGACTAGGAAGAGCGTCTTCCAGGAAAGAAATTTCAATGAACAGGAGACCGCAGGTTCAAAGGGGGGAAGAATCAAGGATGTTAAGACTAAATTAAGATCCCACTGAGGTGGAGGGTCTTTGATCGGAGGCTTAAGTAAAAATACACCTTTTAAGGAAAGCTTTGCAAAGCTTATTGGACATGATGTTGTGGTCCGATAAGCCTGTATGAAAATTCGATATGGCTGCCAACTGAACTTTTACTGTAGAGGCAGAAGACCCTGAATGAAAAATTTTGGCTAGGAAGTCTAAGACCGAATGAATTGGGGCAGTAAAGGGATCTATATTCCTTGCCTTTGCCCAGAAGGAGAAACGTTTCCATTTACTAGTGTAAATCCTTCTGGTGGAAGATTTAAGGGAAGCTACTATGATATCCTGGATGGGATTAGAAATCATAGGAAGCCTGGCTAAGGACGGAAGTGGAGCAACCAAGCAGTGAGGTTGAGAGAATGTAGGGATTGGTGCAGCTGCCCCGACTGATGGGTCAACGGATCTGGAGCTGGGTCCAGATGCCAAGGCTGTACCAAAAGATAACGATGTAGGAACGGAAACCATATCTGTCGAGGCCAATACGGGGCAATGAGAATCAACTTGGCTCTCAAGGCGGTTGCTTTCTGAATTACTTGTGGGATTAGAGGAAAGGGTGGAAAGGCATAGAGAAGTCCCAGAGGCCAATCTTGGACTAGACCGTCTCTGAGGGGATGGCCTGGAAGGGGGAAGAGGGTGAAGAAGTCGGGGCATTTGTTGTTTTGGGGTGTAGCAAAAAGATCGCAGCAAGGAAGGCCCCACTTCCGAAAAATCTCTTCCGCCACAGATTAAATCTCTTCCGCCACAGATTGTTTGAGAGACCACTTGTGTGGCATGAGTATAGCTCTGTTCAACCTGTCCACTATGATGTTGGACTTCCCGGGGATATGCGTTGCTATCAGAAACCGCTGAGAGAAGATTGCCCATTGCCAAAGTCTGAGTGCCTCTCGACACAGGGGATAGGACTTGGTTCTGCCTTGCTTGTTGATATACCACACTACGGACATATTGTCCGTTTGGATTGCAAAAGTTCCTAGGGGAAGAGAGTCGTGGAGGGCTTGCAACGTTAAAAGCACTGCTCTCATCTCTAGGACATTTATGTGCAGGTGGCGTTCGAAAGGTTGCCAAGTGCCATAGACCATCCTGCCCTGAAAATGCCCCCCCCCCCCCACCCGATCAGGGAGGCGTCCGATGTCACCGTGGCGACCGGGGGAGGAGGAACAAAGGGTCTGCCTTGATGGACTTGAGGGGACAATATCCACCGGGACAGATGACTTTTGCAAGTTGGAGTTATCATGATCTTGTGGTGCATGGGGAGTTGCTGAAAAGACCATTGGGCGAAAAGCATCCACTGTAGAAGACGCATGTAAAAACGTGCAAGGGGAAGAAGTGTTATGGCGGTCGCCATAAGACCCAATACTTTCAGGACATACCTGGCCTGAATTTTGTCGCTCTGAAGAAGAACATGGACATGGTTTTGAATATCTAAGACCCTTTGATCTGTTAACTTTGCTGAAAGTTGTACGGTGTTCAAGTTGGCGCCTATAAAGGTAATAGACTGACAAGGCTACAAGGCAGACTTTTCGAAATTTATAGAGATTCCTAACCCTCTGCAAATGTGAATGGTGTAAGCTCTGGCTTGGAGAAGTTGATGCCTGGTAGTGGCAGTGAGGAGCCAGTCGTCTAGATATGGAAACACCTGGAATCCTTGCCGTCTCAGGTGAGCCGTAACCACTGCCATACATTTGGTGAACACTCTGGGGGCTGTAGTGAGACTAAAGGGCAGGGCTCTGAATTGGTAGTGACTGGCCCCCAGCTGAAAGCGGAGAAACCTTCTGGAGGGCCTGTGAATTTTGATGTGATAGTACGCATCCTGAAGGTCCACGGAGCACATCCAATTGTCCTTGCCCAGAAAGGGTAGAATGGACTGTAGCCTGACCATCCGGAATCTTGTTCTCTTTACAAACTTGTTTAGTTTGCTGAGATCTAATATTGGTCTCCAGTCCCCTGTCTTTTTCGGTACCAAAAAGAACCTTGAGTAGATTCCGGATCCTAGTTGGTCTGCTGGGACTGGCTGGATGGCTCTTTTTGCTAGCAGTTTTGATATCTCTGGTACTGCTAGTTCCCTTAGACCGGGTGGAACGTTTAGAAGGGTTCCCTTTTGCTGAATTGGGGTTTGGATAAAGGGAATTTTGTAACCCTCGGATATGATCGACTGTACCCATTTGTCTTGAGTAAGGGAAAGCCAGGCTTTTGGGTACAGCGACAATCTTCCCCCGACTGCCTCCGAAGGTGGACAATCGGGCAACATCTCAGGGATGCTGGAAGGGTTTGCCAGTGAGAGGCTCCCTGCTACCCTGGTTCTGCGGACCCCCTCTGCCCCTAGGGCGGCGTCTGTTGTTGTTACCCCCTCTGCCTCTGGGGGTAAACTGACCTCTTGCGTCAGGCATGACTCCTTGAGATTTGCGGAACCACATTTTCCCACCCTTCTGACCCTTAGAGTATGGTCTTGAAGGGGAGGAGAAACTGACTCCTACGGCAGAAAGAGTCTTGCCATCTTGTTCGCATCTGGTCAAGGTGTCTTTCACTTGAGGTCCGAACAAAGCTGAACCATCAAAAGGGGAATTTGTGAAGGATGCCTTGAAAGGGACCGTGAAATTACACAGCCGCATACAGGCGTGACGCCTTAAGGCCACACCTGTGCCCGCGGCCCTACTCACTCCATTGGCTGCATATGAAATTAGATGCATGGAGGAGTTAACAATTGAGTTTAGGGTTCCAAGCTGTGAATTTATTTTATCCTGGGACCCAGCAGCTGATGGATCCTGTAAGACTTCTCCCAACTCTTTGAGAATATCTCTCTGAAGGCGGGTGAAGTGACACAAGTAATTCAGCGACCGCATGGCAAAGGTCGCTGAAGAAAACATCCACTTACCGTACCTATCCATGGTCCTAGAATCCTTATTAGGAGGATGGATAGGTACTGAAGGATCAGCTAGTTCCTTCTTGGTGGCTGCAGCCACCACCATGGCATCTGCCGGTACACCTTTTGTTAGGAATTGTTTGTCAACTGGTGCTGTGATGAATTTAGATGGCCTCCGAGGGGTGGGTTCCACCGAATCCGGGGCCGACCACACCTTCCGAGCCCCTATTTCCATAAGGGGGTTGAAAGGCGGAGACACCCAGGAGGTGGAGGGTCGAGAACCAAACGCCTCCAGGTACACCGACTCGTCCTCTGAAGGATTAAGGGAAGACCAGTTCCCACTCTGCTTTAGGATTTCTAGGGTGTCTGAGAAAGAGACATCCTCAGAGGGGGACTTTGGGGATCCGTCCGACTCATCCAAGTCGGTGTCAGATGTAATGGACTCAGGGGAGTCTACATGCTTCCTCTTACATGTCCTCTTACACGGAGGCTCCACTGACAGGTCAGGAGAAGCCTCGGAAGAGGAAGATATTCCCAGTGGGGAAACCTGAGGCGTTGGATCTCTGGGTCCGGGAGCAAGAGAGTGGGAAGAGACATCAGCAGGCACTGTAGTGGGAGGAGCTGATGGAGCTGACCATTGACTATGCCCTGGGGCTAGTACACTCCATCACCTCGAAGGCTCCCCTATCAGAAAAGCCAGAGGGCCCCCGCTCCGAAGAGGTAGGAACTCCAAGCCGCACCGACAGGGAAGGCTCCCAGGCCGATGTTGGGGCCAAGCTCACCAGCGCCGACGCTCCGAGACGGAGAACGGGGTCGGACAATGGTTCGATGCCACTCGCCCCCTCGGAGCCAACGAGAGAGACCAGGCGCCCAGATCCGTCCAATGAAGGCATCAAGGAGGAGATCGGAGCGGAAGACGAAGGAGCCGAAGGGGGAGGTATCGGCTCTGATGCCACAACAGTCACTGCTCCGAGGAGCTCCAGCTCCGAACTCTGAGGGTCTGAGAGTCGGAGGAAAAATAGGTGGAGTCATAATAGCTACCATCTGATGAGATGGGCTACAGATTATCTGGGCCAATGCCTGAGACTTTAACAGCCTACTTACCACTCTCTCAAGGTCGTGATCTGAAAGCCTGGATGACCGAAAAGATCGGCTCCGACGGCTCCGCTCCGAGAGCAGGGGGGATCTCGGAGCCGAATGGATGGACTCCAATGAAGGGGATCTTGATCTCTTCTTAGATATGGATGGAGCCAAAGGAGCCAAGGACACGTCGGATCCAGCCGGAGCCGACCGTGAATGCATGGACTCAGAGGTATCGACACCGAGTGGTGCCGAGGCAGGAACCTGTGACTCAGAGGGATTGGCTCCAGCCAGAGCCGATCTAGGCACAGACAAAGAGCCAGCAGCCGAAGGCTTAGTACTCGGAGCTGACGGTTTTGCTGTTCGAAGGCCTCCCCGATGCAGACTTAGTCGGGGAGCCCTCGGGCTTTAACAAGCCCCTTAATATAAGTTTGTTCCTGTGCTACTGCAGGACTCTTGGACTGAATGCATGACACACAGAACAAGAGTCCTGCAGGTGCAGGGGTCCCAGGCAGTAAACAGAAGAAGTGTGACCATCTGTCAGAGACATTTTCTGACAGCACGAGTCACACTTCTTAAAGCCTGAGACCTTAGTTTCCTTTGGTTCCTTCGACATAACAGTGTCGAGGGATCACAAAAGGAAAGAGAAAACACACACACACACACACACACACACACACACACACACACAACACTCAAAAAACAATAAAAATATTAATTGGGATACTGACACACCCAAACACTCCACAGGATCCCTAAGAATAATTAGGAAAGGGGCAGACTTAAGGCCTAACCTAAGAGTGGAGGGGGGGATATAAGGGGAAAAAAAGGGAAGGTATTAACAGGAATAGAATTAAAGGTAGTCGCTAACTACTAAAAATCAACTGGGTAAAAAACTAACCAAAAAGGGTGACTGAAAACTATGTATTCAAAGACTTACCAGGAGCCGGTAAAAATACGCACCTCGCAAGCGAAAGCGGCAAACGAGATCTGGGGAGTTATCGCCTAGCATCATGGGATATAGGGTTGCCTCGAGCCAGTAAAATAAGCTCTTGAGCTTTAGTAAGTGGCCGAGTTGGAGCCGAGGATCGGCTCCGAACCCATCCAGCAAGAATGAAGGCGAGATTGACAACTTAACATCAAATGCTAAAAATGTCCGAGGACCTAATCACCCTGATCAGGGGGTCCCATCCCCCTCCTGATAAAAGGCCCAGACAGGATGCAGACTATGAATCTTCTGACCAGGTGTCCATTTCCTCAGACTCTTCCTCGGACCTAGGATATTCTTTACCCCCTTATGAGGATTCTGATGCTGAGGAATCAATTCCATCAGCCTCTCCGCCTGAGGATTACTCCTTTGGGGAGGCCTTACATACCATGAGGGAACATTTCCATTGGGAAGGCCAGGATTACTCAGAATCCAAGAAAAGGCTCAGAGACATCCTTTTATTGCCTCAACACAGACCCCTTGCTATCCCACCAGTTTTAGATATTGTGGATGATGTGTACACTGAATCCAGTTTAAACCCTGACACCTTACCCCTAGCCCCAGTTAAACCTGATAGATATTACAGAGTCCCTGACTCTCACAAATTTCTGTACAAAAGCCCTGCTGCTGACCCTGAAACTATTCCTCAGGGACCCAAAGGGATTAAGGCCTCATCTGCAAAAAAAACCAGTCCCCTCTGACAGAGACTCCAGAGCATTAGACAGATGGGGAAAGAAGGTATAGCCGTCTGCAACTTTAGCAATGAGAGCCTTGAATTGCCAGTTTCACATGCTAAAATATCAGCAATTTTTGATGTCTCAGTTGAAACAAAAGATCCTTCCAGATATAGATCCTCCTAACCTAAAAGAAATGCAGGATTTATTGCATGCAGCTGAACAAGTGGGAAAACATACTTTGCAATGTGAGTTTGATTCCTTAGAGGCTTCCTGTAGAGCAGCAGTTACAGGCTCTGTCATTAGAAGGCATGCTTGGTTAAAAGAACATACGTTACCAGATCATGTTAAAGTCAAATTACTGGATGCACCTTTGGAGCGAGATATGCTGTTTGGAGTTAAGGCAGAGGAGGTATTAAAGAAGATGGAGGATAAGGCAAAATCTATGCAAACAGTGAAAGATTTCTTACAGGTTCAGCCTCCTCGTTTTAGCAGAAATTGGCCAACAAAGAATTGGTTCTTTCCAGTCACAGATAGACCTCAAAGAGGCAGATACAGACGTCCAAGAGGAAGAGGTCAGACACAAGGCCCTTACAGGCCTCGACAAATGGGTACACCAGGCCAGAAAGAAGGGGAAGACAAGCCTCAACCTTATAAAAAACAGCCTCAATGACTTTCCACTGCAGCTGCCAAACAGCTCTCTCTTGGCAGCCCCCTTAGGAGGAAAACTGGCACTTTTCTATCACAACTGGCATTGCATCATCAAAGACAAATGGGTTCTCAACATTGTATCTCAAGGTTACAGGTTCCATTTTCACACCCTACCAAGGCTAAAAGGAATGCCAAATCTGCCACCAAATCAATGGGCAGAGGCTCAAAAACAAATTACAGCACTCATGGACATGAGAGCTATTCAAAAGCTACCACCACAGGAACAAGGACAAGGATTTTACTCAAGACTCTTTCTGGTTCCCAGAAAGGACAAAGCCTGGAGACCCATTCTGGACCTTTCTTCACTAAACACTTACCTGGATGTTCCGAAATTCAAGATGTTGACACTACAGCAGCTTCTTCCCATGCTTGGCAAGAAAGCTTGGCTTGTGACTTTGGACCTCAAAGAGAGATACCTGCATGTCCCTATCAAACAAAACTGCAGAAGATACCTCAGATTTCTAGCTGGTTCAATGCACTATCAATTCTCTGCACTGCCCTTTGGCTTATCTTCTGTGCCCAGGGTCATCACAAAGTGCCTGGTACCAATAATTGCATTTTGCAGGCAAAAAGGAATTCAATTTATCCATACCTGGACGACTGCCTGATTCAAGCAGAGAGCAAGGACATTCTACTAAACCATCTGGCGTACGTAAAAATGTTATTAAGTTGCCTGGGGTACACAGTAAACGAAAAGAAATCAAAACTAGTGCCCTCACAACAGATAATATTCCTGGGTGCCAGCTTGAACACAATGGCCCAGATGGCTTATCCAGACAAGCAAGGACAACTGATTCAATCTTTTCAATTAATGGCAACAAAGACCCAACTCTCTGCAAGAAAAATTCTGCAGGCCTTGGGCTACATGGCATCTTGCATACTACTAATTCCATATGCCAGACTGCATATGAGGAAACTACAATGGTACCTAAACAGCGTATGGTCTCAACACTGTCAAAGTTTGGAAACAGTTAGACCACTAATTCCTTGCCTACAACAGGAGTTTCGATGGTGGGCACAAACGTGTCACCTCAACAAGGGACAGCCTTTCACTCAACCCACAGCCAAGCAGACACTGACAACAGATGCATCGGATTACACCTGGGGAGCACACATGGCAGGAAAATGTATCCAGGACGAGTGCCCACAGAGCAAAGACATCTCCACATCAATCAAAAAGAGATGCTAGCTGTACAAAATGCTATCATAGCTTTCAAGGACCTACTGCATCCAGGACAATTACTACTAAAGACAGACAACACCACAGTTATGTGGTACATAAACAAGCAAGGAGGCACACACTCCTACTCCCTCTGCAGGCAAGCCATGACCTTGTGGAACACAGCTCTAAACTACCAAGTTCATCTGCAAGCACAATTCCTGCCAGGAGAGAAAAACACACTGGCAGACGATCTAAGCAGAAATATTATGGACGCACACGAATGGGAACTGAACCCACAAATATTCAGAATGATAACACAAAAATGGTGGAGCCCAGACATAGATCTGTTTGCTTCCCCAAAGAACTGCCAATTACAGAAATTCTGCACAAGGAGCTACCATCCACAAGCATGGAAAGTGGATGCCCTCTCATTCAGCTGGAAAAAACTACAAGTATACGCTTTCCCTCCTTTACTTCTCCTTCCAAAGGTACTCATAAAAGCCAGGCAGGAAGAGCCAAAGATGATCCTGATTGCATCAGACTGGCCACGCCAGCACTGGTACCCAATCTTAAAGAACTTAGCACAAGAACCACCCTGGATTTTGCCTCAAATCCCACAGTTGCTGACACAGCACAACAATCAGATACTTCACAGCCAGCTAAAGACCTTAAATCTAGCTGCATGGAAAATTCCTTAGTCAAGCAAGCAATGCCTCTCTCTCCAAAGCTGTTATGGACCATTCTGGAGGCCAGAAGGCCTAGCACCAGGAAAGCATACTCGGATAAATGGAAGAGATTCTGTGACTGGAACCAAGCGCACAGCCTTGACCCTCTTGTCCCAAACATTCCTCAGATACTTCAATACTTAACTGAGATGCTGGACAAGGGCCTCTCTTTTTCATCCATCAAGATCCACGCCTCAGCTATCTCTGCTCATTACAACATGGATCCACTAATTTTTTCTAATCCTTTGCTCAAACAGTACCTCAGAGGGGCTAAAAACATAAGACCACCCTGTAGAGCACCAACACCAACTTGGGACCTCAACTTTGTTTTGGAAAAATTAACTTCACCTCCTTTTGAGCCAGCTAACACCGCAGAATTAAAATACATCTCTTGGAAAACTGCTCTGCTACTGGCAATAACATCAGCATGAAGAGTTTCAGAATTACAGGCACTAATGGCAGTGGAACCTTTCCTCATCTTCCACCAGGACGAGGGTGTCTTTAAGAACTAACTCTAAGTTTATGCCAAAGGTGGTATCAAGTGTGGCTCTAAACCAAACTATTCACTTGCCAACTTTTTATCCAAAACCACAGAACAAAGGGGAGCGGCTACTACATTCTTTGGACATTCAGAGACAGTTACGCTTCTACTTGGACAAAACCAAAGCTTTCAGAAAATCTGGGCAATTATTGGTAGCATACGCTGCAGGAGCACAGGGAAAAGCCATTTCAAAACAGACTATTTCAAAATGGATAGGACACTGTATACGTTTCTGCTATACCCACCATGGGAAAAGTACAGTTTTGTACCTACCATAAATGTAGATGTTCGAAGATCCACATTGCTGCAGTCCTTACACTTGGGTAGTCCGCTGTCCTCGGTCGGCCCGAATATCAAAGTATAAGGCTGACGTCGGTCAGGGCGCATTTGACTGACATCAGGACGTCAGGGTACAAATGCGCATGACCGACGTCATATCCTCAGTCTTTTCTTGCCCCAGATGTCAGAAGACCCTAAAAATAAAGGTCAAAACCAAAAGACAGCAAACAACCAACCAACCACCCTTGCACTAACTATATGTACAATATATACAATATACACAATATGTACACCCCAACCCACACAACCACCTCTAACTACAGAGGGGGAGGAGGGAGGGTAAATTGGACTGCAGCAATGTGGATCTTCGAACATCTACATTTATGGTAGGTACAAAACTGTACTATGTTCTTCATCTCACATTGCTGCAGTCCTTACACTTGGGTAGAATCCCAAAGCAGAGGTAAGGGAGGATGGCTAAACTATAAGGAAGCAGGAGCTGCCAAAATGCCCTGCAAAACAGCAGTGGCAAAACCAGCCCTGGACTTAGAGTAAAGTGGCAGGTGATAATGCCTAGAGAAAGTATGCACAGAACTCCAAGTAGCTGCCTCCAAAATATCCTTGGTTGCCACTCCCCTCAAAAAAGCTGTTGAAGTGGCAGTAGCCCTAGTGGAATGAGGCCTAATCCCAGCTGGAATCTCCTTGCCATGATGGGAATAACAGAAAGCAATGCAAAACCCAATCCACTTAGAAGTAGTTTGTTTTGACACAGGCTTGCCCTGAGAACTCAAAGCAAAAGAAACAAACAACTGCTGAGACTGCCTGAACCCTTTAGTTCTGTCCAAATAATAACGCAACTGCCTGTGAACATCTAAAGTGTGCAAAATCTTTTCCCCTTTGTTTTGGGGATTTGCATAAAAAGTAGGCAAATGAATAGTTTGGTTTAAAGCCACACTAGAAACCACCTTAGGCATAAAGGAAGGATTAGTACGTAATGATACCCTATCCTTATGGAAAATCAAGAAAGGCTCAACCGCCATAAGGGCCTGTAATTCAGAAACCCTTCTTGCAGAGGTAATGGCCAACAAAAAGCAGTCTTCCATGATAAATATTTCAACTCAGCAGTAGCTGCAGGCTCAAAAGGTTGTAGAGTGAGTTTCTCCAACACAAAATTGAGATCCCAAGCAGGAGTAGGAGCTCTTCGTGGGGGTCTTATATTCTTTGCCCCTCTAAGAAATTGCTTGAACAAAGGATGAGAAAACAATGGTGGGTCGCAATCATAGTGAGCTGAAATTGCTGCAGCATGAACTTTAATAGAAGAGAAAGACAAACCTTTGTCTAGTAACTCAGTAAGATATTGAAGAGCCACACACAAATTAGGCTCAGAAACATCAAAATCTTTTGCTGCACTCCAAAATAAAAATCTCTTCCATTTGTCTGCACACTTTCCTTGTACTAGGCCTTCTAGCTTCCAAAATAACATTCAAAACTTGTTGAGGAAGTGGAGGCCCACTATGGTTCAAAACAGAATATGCCAGGCTGTGAGGTGCAGAGAGTGAAGCTTGACATTTAGCAAATGGCTGTCCTCCTGCGACAACAGGTGTGGAATCGAAGGCAAAGGCCATGGAGGCTTCCGTACCAGACTTCTCAGTAATGGGTACCAGTGCTGTCGAGGCCAATCCGGAGCTATCAAAATCATCCTTGGCTTGTCCTGTCTGACCTTTAGAAGTACCTTTGGGAGGAGAGGCAGAGGTGGAAAGGCATACACATGGAGATTGCTCCAATTGAAAGAAAGAGCATCCACTCTCCAAGCTGTGGGATGAAACCTTTTGTGCAAAACCTTGGCAGCTGATGGTTTAGTGGAGAAGCGAACAGATCTATGTCTGGAGTTCCCCATGACACTGTCAATTTCTGAAATACATGAGGATCCAATTTCCACTCGTGGGGATCCATAATTCGTCTGCTCAGCACATCTGCTAAGGAGTTCTGTGCTCCTGGCAGAAACCTTGCCTGAAGATTGAGCTGTAAACTGAGAGCAGTCTCCCACAAAATCATTGCTTGCCTGCATAGAGGATAAGAATCGTTCCCCTTGCTTGTTGATGTACCACATGACAGTTGTGTTGTCTGTTAGAATCAACACCTGCCCTGGAAGAAGTAATTCCTTGAAAGCTATTAATGCAAACTGGACTGCTAACATCTCCTTCATGTTGATATGTAGATGTTGTAGTCTGACAGGCCACTTGTTTTGTATCCACTTTCCATTTAGATGAGCTCCCCAAGCTTTGTCTGAGGCATCTGTCGTTAAAATCTGACACGCCTCTGGCGGGTCACAGAGAGTCCCTTGTTTAGGTGACATTCCTGAGCCCACCACAAAAATTCCTTTTGAATGCAAGGTATTATTTGAATGACAGTGTCCAGATCCTGGCAGTGCTGTGTCCATACATTTTGAGATACCATTGTAGCTTCCTCATATGCAGTTTGGCATTGGGAAGCACCAGAATACAAGATGCCATGAACCCTAAGGCTTGAAGGACTGTCCTTGCAGTCAGCCTGGACTGATGAGATAGTTGATGGAAGTAAAGGGATAGACTCTTTTGTTTGTCCGGGGTTAAAACGGCCATCTGGGATGCTGTATTCAGTCTCACACCCAGAAAGCACATGTCTTGAGAGGGTACTAGACTGGACTTTATTTCGTTCACAGAATACCCTAGGCATCTTAGCACTGCTATCACATATTCCAAATGATGAAGAAGCTCTTCCCTTCCTTGAGCCAGAATTAGGCAGTCGTCCAAATAAGGATAGATCTGTATTCCTTTTAGTCTGAAGAAAGCTATCACTGGAGCCAGAACTTTCGTGAACACTCTGGGCAGAGTAGATAAGCCAAAGGGCAATGCAGAGAACTGATAGTGAGAAGTCCCAGCTCGAAAACGCAGATACTTTCTGCAACTTAGTCTGATAGGAACATGAAGGTAAGCCTCCTTGAGATCCAAAGTTACCATCCAATGATCTTTGCCCAGCAGAGGTAAAAGCTGCTGCAACGTCAACATTTTGAACTTGGGAATGTCCAGATAAGTGTTGAGGATAGATAAATCCAAAATTGGTCTCCACGTGTTCCCCTTCTTTGGTACTAGGAACAGGCGAGAATAAAATCCTAGGCCCACTTCTGGCAGAGGGACTGGCTGTATGGCCCCTAGTTGGAGCAACAGAGAAACCTGTTTGTGAGCCTCCATTCTTTGTTGAGGAGGAACGTCTGGCATGCCTTTGAAAGGAGGCAAGGAAAAACTAAAATATTCCCCAACGGGGTACTTAGCCAACTTTGAACTCGGTCTGAAACTTCTAAATCGAAAAATCTCAGAACGCCAACCGGCACTTGCAATGCTGCTTCTGCATCGGACCATGCGGCAAAAAAGACTGAGGATATGACGTCGGTCATGCGCATTTGTACCCTGACGTCCTGATGTCAGTCAAATGCGCCCTGACCGACGTCAGCCTTATACTTTGATATTCGGGCCGACCGAGGACAGCGGACTACCCAAGTGTAAGGACTGCAGCAATGTGAGATGAAGAACATCCTGTACTTAGCAGCATTAGATCTCACTCCACCAGGGCAACAGCCACTTCAACTGCCTACCTCAGAGGAGTACCTACCAAGGATATTTTGGAAGCAGCAACAAGGAGTTCTGTGCATACCTTCACCAAGCATTACCATTTGCCTTTATACTCCAAATCCAGAGCTGGCTTTGCCACTGCTGTATTGCAGGGCCTTACAGCCACCCCTAATGCCTTATAGATCCAGCCTCCCTACCTCCGCTTTGGGATTCCACCCAAGTGTAATGACTGCAGCAGTGTAACACAATGAACATAGTACAGTTTTGTACCTACCATAAATGTAGATGCTTGAGTGTAAACACTGCTGCAATCCAGGTTACCCTCCCTCCTTCCCTTCTTACTTTCTGGTACTTACCTAGGGCATCTACCCTTTATTACCTATGGGAAGTATTTGCTGGTATCTAAAAATGGTTGTTTGCTTTTCTTCTGTATTTTTTACTAGCAATTTGAATTGCCTACCTATTTGGGGGCACCTGACATCTGGGGAAAGAAAAACTGAAGAAAATGGCGTCGGCTGCATCTTATATACCCCTGTCGCACTGACATCAGGGAGGAGGCGACAGCAACCGACGCCGGACCAAGACTTTGGAACTCTGACCGACTGCGGGACCTCCTGACGGCAGGATAACCCAAGTGTAAGGACTGCAGCAGTGTTTACACTCGAACATCTACATTTATGGTAGGTACAAAACTGTACTTTCCTGTTCAGTCTATTGTTATCAAAAAATGGTTAATGACTGGCTTATTTTAAGGGTAATTAGTAATTGTATTCTTGGAGTGCCAAATTTGAGTGGCCAAGGGCAACAAAATCATAAAGACAAGGAAAGGGGTGCTTGAATGGGAGAAATATCATAACCTCTCAGAGAGGATGCTTATATGCATGTTTATATGCAAAATGATCTTGGATACGTTTCAGTTACTGTTAAGACTGCACTGAAAGGCACTGGGATCATTACTGGGGGGGGGGGGGGGAGAAATCTTAGAAGCCAGAGATTGTAACTCTGATCTTTAGCTACCCAGTGTATAGCTTATTTAGGTGTTGCGCCCTATAGTTATTACCGAAGGCATCAGTGTGAATTTATGTTATGCTTTTAAGGCAAATCCCCTATTGCATATTATCTGGTGGGAAGTGGTACAGATCGGTAGCCCATAGTCAGTGACTGACACATATTCATCAGTGGCAGTCATTGTGTGGGATTATATGCCTTTTTACCAAAACTGAAAACAAAGCAAAGATATTCTAGAAAGCTTGAGTGAGGTCTGGTATGACACCTGTGACCCAAAGGGTGACAGGACTAAAGAGTAGCAGAGTATAAAGGATTAATCTAGATAAAATCACTTTAGCTAGCAGATGTAGGAGTCTTCTCTCTGATGCCTTCCCTGCAGCAGCAATAATGACACCTTGTTGAAGTTTAAAGAAGTTTATTAAGTTAAACATTTTCCATCCATTGGCAATAATCCATATGACCGATATCACATATTACAATTAACAGAGTGATCCAAAACTAATGGTTACAATTCAACCCAGACAAGTATACGAGTTGTTCAATTAACAATAACCTTATCTTGATATAGTTTATCTAATAATCCCGTAAACTATGAAACAGTAATTAAAAAAAAAACTTCCCCTCCATGTATTATTTCATTATTGTTGTTTTTTCTTAGGTCCTGGACTACTACCACCATTGAATTCCAATGGCAACTTCCCAGTTACTGATCTGCCCTCAATGGGAATACTCTCCAATTTCAGCCAAAGCATTCGATGGCCCCTCTGTCAAACTGTTATGTGACATTACACAGTTTTATTTGTAAATTCTGTTTCATAGACCTTTTAGATTTCCAAAGTGATTAGTTTGTTGTCGGATCTAACCAGGGAGGAGTTAACTATTGGTGTAGCGCAACAGTCACTCATGTTAGTAATGACCAGGTTATGGATGTTGCTACTTCTAGTGGGGGTAAGAACGAGCTGGGTCCAGGGCATTGGAATTAATGAATTCCAGAAAGTGTTGGGCAAGTACATTGGTACATGAATAGTTTTCCCAGTTAATGGTGCGGTAGTTGAAGTCGCCCAGTATGAGAGTGTTACGTTGGACCCTAATATTCACCAAGGTGCTTAGAAATGTGGATTGTGAGCCTTGAGACATGGCTGGGAACCTATAGCACGCTATGACCTAAATCGCTGTCTTTCCCAATGTTAGCTGCACCTGAAGTATCTCAGATGTGTTATGTTGTGCTACCAGTCTGGAGGTGTGTGCTTCCTTTATGAATATGGAAACACCATCGTCTTTGTAGCGTTGGTCCAAGTTCTGGGGCTGAAAGGTGTGGAATGAGTTATAGCCTAGTAGTGCAGGGGTGCTTTTTGCTGCCTTGAAACAGGTCTCTGTTACAGCACAAATGTCGACGTTTTCCATTTTAAGGAGTGCTTTGAGCGAGTGCATTTTGAGATTTAGACTTCTAGCGTTAAGCAGCATGACCCTGAGATTGCATTTGTTTGTAGCTGTTATGGTGGTAATTTGGTCTTTGGAGCACCGCCTAAAAAGGCACTATAGGGGTGGCAAGAGCCTTAGCCAGTATCCGGAAGCCCAGGGGTGGCAGATGCAGGCCATCTGTGGCAAAGCATCGAGGTCTGTCAATCATGTCATCCCAGGCAGACAGATACTGGATCCCCTTAGAATGACACCGGAAACTTAGCCAATTGTTGAAATCAATCATTTTCTACTTGTACTGTGGTGTCATTCTGGGTGATGGTAGGATGCTACTCAGGGCTAGGGTCATACCCACCTGGGCTACATAATCCGAGAGCTCCTCCGTGTCTCTTTTAATGTAGTTCAGGGAGGTACATCTTAGGTCATTCATACTCACATGTACAATGACAGAGTCATATTTGTTGAGGGACCTGAATGCATGTGTTATGTGGTGGATCCTGGCGCCTGACAGGCAGCTGACTGTTACTTTCTCCTTATTCAACCTAGTGAGTAGGACATCAGTGTTCCTCACTATCGAGTCACCTATGACTAGTCTGTTGGACATGCTGTTTTGCCTTAGGGGCTTTGGTTGAGTGGCACACTGTTTAGGAGAGTTATGTGTGTCGTGATTATTGTTGTGTTGTGGTCGAGTGCTTTTCTGCCTTGGAGTCTCTGCTGTTTGGCTAGATTTTTATTGAGAGCCTCAGCGAAAGTGGGTGTGTGGTTTGTGATATTATGCGAAGACCATGCTGGTATGTGTTCCATGTGGTGTGGTGCAAGTGTTGACCTTCTCTTCTTGACCAGCTAAACCGGTCTTGGCTGGAGAGTGCGTGGCTTCTAATTTGGATATATAAGTGCATCTCTCGCAAGTCTGAATGTTGGGAGGTAAGAGGAGAGGGTTGTTAGTGTACATGAGGCAGTTGCTACATTGCCTGAGGATGCCCAAGTTCACCAGGTTAATAGGAGACAGCACAGGGAATTGACCTTTAGATATGCCTGGATGGGTGGGAATTAATAATAAGTACTGGAGCGCTTTCCTTATAGAATGTTTAGTGCTGGTAACACTTTTGTGTGCTACAATAATTGCTACAAGAAGTCTGGTAGAGTGCTAAAGTAATAAGCTAGTAAAAGTGCAGGAGAGGAGAGAACCAACTGATCTAAGGGAAAATTTGAAGCGCAGACTTTGGCACTGCTCAGAAGCTTACAAACTGTCCTGGATACAGAAAATCTGTATCTGGACTAGACTAGTTACAGGAAAAAGAGGAAACAAGCGCAAATGCAAGCTTTTAAACTGGAAAGTTGAAAGAGATGGAAAATCTGCCCAAATGGCCAATAAACTACAATTTCTGGACCAGAAACCACTCCTCTTGTGGTCGATAGGCTACCTAGTGCTTACCACTCCCACTAATAAGCTAGAAGACTTCCCTTCACCACAGAAAGGTTGGGTGGGGCTCAGAAGCTAACCAACAGTCCTGGATACAGCAAATCTGTATCTGGACTTGACTAGTTACAGGAAAGGCAGGAAACAAGCTTAGAATTGCTTTTTTCCTGAAAGCAGCTGAAACAGCACTAAAAACAATTCAGGTGCAGTGCAAGCTAGCACACGTGTGTAGCAGTAATAAAGCAAATACAGTTTAAATAAATGCAATTTATTCAAAATGTATTCAGAACTAAATTCAACTTTGAACAGTCGAAAAGTGCCAAAAAATATACTTAGCTGAGAATGTATTGAAAAAGAGGATCCATGGGCAGACATGCTGAAATGGCCAAAAATGAACCTTGATGTGGAGGAGTAAAAAGGCCGTAGAATAGTAACTCGCACAAATATTATAATACCTAAGAATAATTAGCCCTTGGGTACTGGCTATGTTGTTGGCACTAACTAGAAAAACCTTTCCATTTGCTTATATATGATTTTCTAGTAGCAGTCTTTCTTGCCTCCATTAGTACCTGCTACACATCCTCAGTAAACAAGTGCCTAAAGGAAATTAAGACCCTATCATCCAGGCAGTCAGTTGAAGTTGACTGGGGTCGGGGTGTATTAAACACCCATGATATTGTGTGAGTAGATCCATTCTGTGAGGAAGCTTATGGTAATTGCCCCTGGTCATTTTCAAAAGAAGGAAGAACCATGGTTGTCTGGGCCAGAAGGGAGTCACCACAATGATCTTGAGGAATTCCTTCTGAATCTTCAGAACTACCCCGAATATCAGTGGAAGTGGTGGGAAAGCATACAGGAACATTCCTGTCCAAGGAAAAGAAAAGGCATTTCAGGACTTCTTCTATGGAGTCCTGGTGCAGAATTTTGCCAGCTGATTTTTTGAAGAGGTGGAAAATAGGTCTGCTTGAAGAACTCCCCATGAATGGATCAAATCCTGGAAGACCCCTGAGCTAGTCTCCATTCATGACGGTCTGCCCTTATCCTGCTCAGCATGTCTGCTACACAATTAACGGAATGTAGGACGTCTGTAGAGTGAGAATGTCTTGTGAAACTATATCCCAAGCTAAAATGGATAGCCTTCAAAGGGGGGTATGGCCCAGTTACTCCTTGCCTGCTGATATACCACATGACTGTGGTATTGTCTCTAACAACTTGAAGATGTCCAGGGGACAAAAGATGATTCAGAGAGTTGATTGTCTTGATCAAGGCAAGCATCTTTTATATATATGTGCATGCATTTGTCCTTGGTGTCACAAACATCTTTCCCTTTTAACCCTTTTGAAAATGCTCTCAGAGGTGTTTCTAGTGACAAGTTGCTTTGACACAGGGAGTGAGAAGGGGGGAAACTGGATTTAGGGATATTTGCTGTTTTCACAAAGTGATTTTTCATTTGACAAACCCCAGCACTGTGATTTGAAAAGACAGGATGTTGGTGATGGGACCAAAAATACTTCAGATACCATTGAATATTTCTCATGAGGAGTCTTGCCAGTGGTATCATAAGAATCATAGGTTACATGAGAACCAAAATATTGAAATATTCCATCTCAGTGACTGAAGTCTGAGAGGAAAACCTTAGAAATAGATCTAAATGTAGATCTATTTTTCCTGTCGAGGAAAAGATCTTTGAACTGAGGTGTCTAGCTGATATCCCAGGAAAGATTAGTTATATAAAATCTTAGCATAACATTAGATTTCCTTCTGTTCTCTGTTGCAGTATTCTTTACATGAGAGAGATTACCTGCCAAGTGGTCTAATGTCAGCTAATATGCAAAAGACTTTAGTGCCTAGGGTGTGTGGTACATCACACGTAGGCTTCTTTCAGACATAGGCCATAAAAGCGATGTACACGGGTACCATCCTCAGAACTGAGTGCCACAGGGAGAACACTTGAGAAATAGGTATGTAGGCTAGGTACATCCAAGGAAGAACATGTGTAGGGGGATGGAGTACAGGATAGAATACTGCAACAGAGAAGAGAAGGACATCTAACATTATGGTAAGATTTTACATAACTAATCTATGTCCTTCTATTCTGCTGTTGCAGTATTCTTTACATGAGAATTCAAAAGCTCATGAGAAGGAGAAGGAGGAGGTAGGAGCAGAGGTGCTTTCTAGTAAGCCATTGAGAAAGGCCTTAATGAACCCTGCCCTGGATTTGGAGATGTTGTCCACATTGTAATGCTTGGAATATTTATGGGTTGATGACCAAGTAGCTGCCTCCAGAATGGAAATGGTGTCCAACCCTTTGAAGAAGACACCAGAGGAGGCAATGGCTCTGGTAGAGTGTGCCTTAATGGGAGAAGAGAGGCTCTTTCCATAGTATTCATAGCAGAAGAAGATATCTTTAGAAATCCATCTGGAAATAGTTTGCTTAGAGACAGGAAGCTCTAGGGCTCTAGAGTGAAAGGAAACAAACAACTGGCCTGATTTTCTAATAGTCTTGGTTTTGTCAAGATAAACCCTAAGCTGTCTGTGCACATCCAGAGTGTGCAGAACTCTTTCTTTTTTTGGGGGGTTTTCTTTTTTTTTTTTTTGAGTTTTGGGGTGAAGGGAAAAAAGTAGGAAGGTGGATAGTTTGGTCAGGCAATAACTCATTTACCACTTTAGGCATGGGAGGGATTGGTGCGCAGAGATACTCTGTCCATGTGGAACACCAAGAACGGTGGGGAGGCCATAACGGCCTGGAGTTCAGAAACCCATCTGACAGAATTGATTGTCAGCAACAAGATTGTTTTCCAGGATCAGCATTTTAGAGAGGCAGAAGCTGTTGGCTCAAAAGGGGCTAAGATCAGCTTTTCCAAGTCAAAGTTAAGATCCTGGAGGGGTGGAGCTGGTCTCCTGAGAGGTCTTGTGTGAAGAACGCCTTTCAGGAATTGTTTGGCCTCAAATCTGGAAGCCAAGGGAGGTGAGAGAGGCAGACCGAAAGAGATAGCTGACGTGTACTTTCACTGAAGAATATGCTAAGTCAGTATCCAGCAACTCACACAGGTATGCTAGAACCATTGGGACTTCCACTGTTAGTGGGCCCAGGTTACGTGAGACACCAAATTGAAAATCTTTTCCATTTGGATAAACAAGATTTTCTAGTATTGGGTTTCCTGGCCTGCTGCAGTATCCCAAGCACTCCTCCTGAAAAAAAGGTGTTTGAAAGAAATCAAGGCCTTATTACCCACAGCATAATCTGCAGTGTTGACAAGTGAGGGTGGATGAGGGTTCCCTTGTGTAGTGTGAGTAGGTCCACTCTAAGGGGTAACTAGTGGTGATTGCCATTGGATAAATGCAGGAGTAAGGGGAAACCAATGCTGTCTTGGCCAAATGGGGGTCACCATCAAGATTTTTGGTCTGTCCTGCTGTATCTTTAGTAGGACTTTTGGAATGAAAGGTAGGGGAGGGAATGCGTATAGAAATATCCCTCTCCATGAAAAACTGAGTGCTTCCACTTTCCAGATCAGTGGGTCTAGATCTCTGGCACAAAACTGAGGAACTTGTCTGTTCAAAGGTGAGGCAAAGAGATCTACTTGTGGAGTACCCCACTAGTGGAAAATGTCCAAGAACATATCCCTATGAAGCATCCATTCATAGGGTGTGTTTTGGATCTGCTCAATATTTCTGCCAATACATTCAGACTTGAGGGAATGTATACTGCCTGAAGGTGTGTCTGCAATTTGACTGCCAATTCCCACTCTTGCAGGGCTATTCAGCACAGTAGGTAAGACCTGCCCCCCCCATTTGTCCACATACCAGAGTACTGTCATGTTGTCTGTGAAAAATTTTAAGGGCCTTGGAATGAGGAGAGACTGAAAGGCCTGGAGTGCCAGCAGCAGTTCTTTCATTTCTTTTATGTTGATGTGATCCTTTCTTTGAGAGGATGACCAGGTGGCTTGTGCTTTCATGGAGCAGAATGCTGCTCCCCAACCTGTGTCTGAGGCATCTGTGTGCATCTCCTGTACTGGTGAAAGAGGATGAAGTGGGAGGCCTGGGTTGGTGGAGAGTTGTTGAATCCACCAGGTTATTTCCTTCTTCAGCCAGGGAAGAAGGGGAATTTGGAACTCCACTTGGTGTGCATGCTGTGTCCACACCAATTTCAGGAACCACTGCAATTTCCTCATGTGCATTTTTACCAGAGGGATAGTGGATGCCATGAAGCCCAGGGTTCTGAGAAATGTTCTGGCTGAGATGTGTGAGATGGGGATGAGGCTTTGAAGGGAAAGCACTGAGCTCCTGGGCCTTCTGAATGGGAAGGGAAACCTTCATGAGGTCTGTTTGGATCCCGCGTCCTAGGAAAAAGTGGTCCTGTGATGGAGAGAGAGAACAGATTTTTGGTAATTTATAGTGAATCCTAGGGAAAGAGGACGGAAATTGGATGGCTGAGATTTTGCGCTAGTGCCTCTGGACTTACTGCTTGTAAAAGAAGATTGTCCAGGTATCGGAACACTTGGATGCCCTGCAGTCTGCAGAATGCCACAACTGATGCCAGGCATTTTGTGAATATCCTTGGGGTAGTAGAAAGACCAAAGGGCAAAGCTAAAACGAGTCCAGAGGCTATAGAAAACCTTAAATATTTCCTGTAACTGGGATGAATTGGAATGTGAAGGTAGGTGTCCTTTACATTTATTGAGGCCATAAAGGCTTGAGGTAAGATCAGAGAGAACAGAGTTTGTAATGTGAGCATCCTGAAGGTAGGTACTTTCAGGGAGGTGTTGAGGAAGGAAAGATGTAAGATGGGTCTCCAGGGGCCTTCTTTCCTTGGAACTAGAAACATCCTGGAGTAAAACCCTTTGCCTGTTTGATGAACAGGGACATGTTGAATGGAGCCTTGATCCAACAGATTTTGCAAAACCTGTAGAGTGGAAGTTTTTCTTTGGGTGGTTGGAGAATACCCCTGAAAGGAAGTAGAAACTCCCAAGCCATGAAGTACCCACTTTTTATGATGGAAAGCACCCAAGAATCTTGAGTAATGTTTCCCAAGCTGGACTTGAAAGAGAAAGGCAAAGGGAAAGGTGTGACAGTGATTTGGGGTCCAAATAGTCAAATGGACCGTGGCCTGTCTGGAAAGTGCTGTTTTTGTGGTGGGGCTTGTTGAGGAGTCCTAAATGATTGTTGTCTCTTCCCAGACTTTTTTAGTTTGAGGTGGCCTGGATTGTCTTATAAAGACAGGCTTAGAAGGGTAGTTTCTCTGGAATTTTGGGACAGGGGATACCAGCAGGTGTTTTTTTAAGTCCTGCATCTCCTTACCCTTCTCCTGCAAAGCTTTAAATAGGTCAGCAGCCACAGGGCCAAACAAGGCTGAATTGTCCAGAGAAGCATCCATCAATTTGGATTTAATATCCTCTGAAAAGTGGTGGAGTCTTAACCATGCAAATCTTCTAAGGACAGATCCTGAGGCAGCTGCCCTAGCGGAAGCCTCTGAAGCATCATATCTACATTTTATTAAGTGGTGGGTGACCAGAGAGTTTGTACCCAATAAGGGCGTAGCCAGAAATTTATTCTCAGAATCAGGCAAATCTGAACAACGTTTTAGATTACTGGGACAAGAGCTCCAAAGAGTATTCTGTCATGTGGTTTGGTAGTTGATTGCCCTAAAGGCAGTGGTGGCAGACCCACACACTTTTTCCCCAGTCTCTCCAAATGTCTGCTGTCCTTGTCAGAAGGAAGCAAGCAGGTTGAGGGAAGAAGCCTACATGGTTTGTCTGAACCCACAGTGATGACTGATGGGTCAGCTGAGGGTGCTTTGAATAAAAACTTGCGGTCTGTAGGCACATTATAAAATCTGTCTGTTTGTTGGGTGCTTGGAGGCTGTGAATCTGGAATTTTGCTTGAAGATGCAAATGCATCCAATAATGCAGAAAGGATAGGGGGATGTTCACTTGCAGTAAGTCATAGTACCATTTCTGAACATCTGACATTTCATTACTTTCCCAGTTGAAATGTTCCTGCATCTTGGTCAAGCTAGCAGTATAGAAAATTTCCTTTGCTGGTAAATCAGCCCCATTAGAGTCTTCCTCTGGGGAAGCATAATCTAGTGGGGAGGGGATCAGTACTGAGTAGGCCAGTGACTCATCATCAGAAGAATGTTCCTTTTGTGAAAAGGTTTCTTCCCTAACCCTCTTTTGAGGTGAAGCAGTTCAGGGAGAGGTAGGCACAGTAACCCCTGAAGGGGGTCTAAGATACATTAGATCATTAAAAATGCTCTGTGAGAAAGCCTGCTAATTCTTCTGAGGATTAGTGGGTGGAGAAACATGTTTACCCTTTTGTTTCTTTTTGCTAGAAATATCCACTCTTTGTAGGGGTGGTGGGCTGAATGTAGGCCTACACTCAATTATGTCTGAGTCCACTTTCTATCTAGAAAGGTCGGGATCCCCTTAGGGCTTTCAGAATTATGAGTCTGGGTTCCCTTGGATGTCCATACTGAATGCCTGCAGTACATCCAAGGAAAACACTGTGATTTGAATTGCCTTTATGCTCTTTTAAACTATTATTAAATCAGTTTGCCTTTTAAACTTCAAAACTGTGCTGATTTCCATTTCCGTGGTACCTGCTCTGGTTTTGTTTTGAAGTGCTGATATCCTGCCCCAAGACTACATTCATTACAGGTCTGGCCTGTGGATTGGACGACGGCCGTGATCATATCTCCAGACAACCGATATCTCTGGAGAGACGTCTGACACTGGAGGTGCAGCTGAAGCTTCCAGCCTAGGTTTCTTAGCCTTCCACTTCACTAACAACTTGGCCTCCGACCCTGAGGGACCGTCCATCCTTTTAGCAAGAAGTTTTAACCACTTATTTTTCTAAGTAGATGGAAAGATAATTCAGCCTTCTTCTTAAGGTTTTAGGAACAAAGGTTTGGCAAACTGGACAAGCCTTATGGTCATGCACTGTTGGTGGTTGTCCTTATGTGGAATCTGACATCCACATTGGCATTTGCCCTTTTTGGATGACATTAAACCCTATATACAACCAAGTAGTATGAAAAGTATTCCCCAATGGGGCACTTATCCAAGACGTTGAAACTGAAAATTCTTCAGCGAGCAGATCGTTCTTATGGAAGACATGTTCAGTCTGTCAGCAAAGAAGTTTTGAGAATGGTGCGTGTGTATGTTGCTTTTATGGCCTAATTCCAATAGCATCCTACATGTCATGTACTATGCACCCTAGACACTAAAGTCTTTTGCATACTGGCCAGCACTGGGTTGCTTGGCAGGCAATCTCCCTCATGTAAAGAATAAAGCAACATCAGAATAGAAGGACATTACAATCCTCTGTGAAGGAGTCAGAAAAGTCTTTTGGATGTTCTGTTGGAGCCTCAGCTTGTGTAATAGTTCTCTCACACAAGTGAGAGATTCTTGACACCTTCAAAAAGACTCTGCAAAGATAAGCAAGTCATCTAAATATGGAAACATGTTGATACCCTGTAGCCTGCACAAGCTATAACTGGAACTAGACACTTGGTGAACACTCTTGGTGCAATGGATAGTCCAAAGGGTAAGGAAGAGAACTGATAATGTGATCCTGACACACAAAACTTTAGAAATGGCTGAAGTCTGGATGAACAGGGATGTAATGATACATATTTTAAATCTAGTGTTACCAGCAAACTTGGATAAGGAAGAAAAGGTAACAGATGGTGAAGTGGCAACATTCTGAACTTGGGAACTATCACAAACAGGTTTAGGAAGGAATGATCCAGAACTGGTATCCAAGCATTTTCTTTCTTTGGCACTAAAAATATCCTTGAGTAAAAACTGTTCTCAATATATTCTCAATACGTGAAGTAGGAACTGGTTCTATCACTCCCTAGGACAGCATGTAATGAAGGACACATGCAAATAAAATGGTCTGGTCCGGTCTCTGGGATGAGAAATTACCCCTGGAAAGAAGGAATTTCTTCCCACCAAAATGTTTAACAAACGAAAAGATGCCCAATGTTGATCCTTGATGAAGGATTTTCAGAACCAATTTGTCTGAAGCTATCCGTTGCCAAAGAGAAAAGTGGAGATTCAGACTTTCTAGAATGGAAAGGGGTCTCCAAGGGTGGGAGGAGTGACAAGGCCCCTTGAATATTCATCCTGAATTCACAGACTTTCCTTGGTCTTGGGTGTTTTCTGAAATCTTTTTGGAACCCTTTAGCCATTTCTTCTTAAACGTTTGTTTACTTGCATTTGTTGAGACTGTTTATTTTGTTAGACATAGTAAGGCTTTGCTGAGTCTAATTATGGTGGCTGCCAAAAAAGCAGTTACGAGAAAATGGAAATCAAAGTCTAAACCAACTGTACTAGAAGTAGTGAATATAGTAACACGGATAAAACAACTGGAATTGGGATCTTTAGAAAAGGGTAGGAGCAAATTACATAGGAAAAATGGGAATTGTGGGAATGATACATACAGGGAGGAATGAGGTTTAAAAGAATCAGGATTTGAATGAGTTATGTAATGTTTGACAATGATTGCGTAGATTATAAGTGATGTATAATGTCTGCAACTAAAATTGTCAAAATGGTGTGTGGTGTATAATACCTGCAACTAAAATTACGTCAGTATGGTTTGTTTTAATTTATATAAAATTATGATTGCCTATTTTGTGTGTGATAATTTAATAAATATTTTTCTTCTTTAAAAAATGGACGAGGGGTTAAAGAGTCCCTTAGAAAATTTGGAAACAAGGGGCAAAAAATCTTCCCTGTATCAGCTTACATCCTTCATCACACTTTTTGATAAGCTCTGCAGCAGGGGAACCAAAAACTCAAAAGATAATTTAAATTCTCATTTTTAAATCATTCGGGAGGTTCTGAGAATGCAGCCATGCAAACCTCCTCAAAACAATAACAGTGGCCATAGCCCTGGAAGAAGTATCAACTGATTCACACACTTACTGTAAACAATGAGTAGTAACGTACAGTTGAAGATATTAAATTATTTCAAGCAAATTTTTCCTCTTGGCAAGAAACTACAGGCAAAATATGCTTCATACTTTCAGAATTACATTAAACTAACACGCGAGCCTGACAGTTCAACGTCGTGAAAATCAAAGTTGCAGAAGTATACACTTTTTCCCTGTCCTGATTAATAATCTTCCCATCCTTATCAGAAACAGCAGGGTTGGAATTAACTAAACATTTAGCAACAGTAGGATTAACTAAAGCTGTCGGGTCAGTTTTTGGAAGAATGCATAAAAACTTAAGACTGAGGAACTTTATACATTCAATCTGCCTTTTTTAGTGGCAGCTGGCTGGATGTCAGGAAATTACAGGCAGTGATTCACACATCTTCCAAAGCTCCCAGAGCTGGATGAGTTGTTGAATGTCTGGAAATTCCTTCTATAATAGCTCACAGTATTTTCTTAATGACTGAGAATACTGTGTTCTCCCATTAAAACACTGGCACATTCTGGAAGATAGTCTCCATTCCTTCATCTTCCACTCCTGATTCAGAATCTTATATCTCTTCAGGAAAAGAGGTGTCCCTCTTTCATTTATCAGAAACCAGCCTAGAAGAATAATCAATTAAACCCTTAGCCAGACCCAGTAAACTGCTCCTGTTTAAGAACATTTCAGGAGTAGTAAATAGATGTTTAGTTTTCTGTTTCTTTTTGACAGGAAAAATGGGGCCAATAATGTAATTAATTGCAGCAGTATCTTCCCCACAGATGGGCACAACATTCAGACAAAACAGGGAAGTCTTCCCTGTTCCCTTTCCCAGCAATGACAAGAGTGTCTGTCCCTTGCCCACTGAGGGAACCTCAACAGCCGCAGAGGACATGGCTTATACTTGGTCTATGGTGGCTGTTGGTGCTACACCAGAGTAATCTGGGGTAAAAAAAAGTGGTCTGAGGAACAAACAATGCCCCCAGGAGAGTCACCTACCTGTGGCTGAGGCAAATCGATAGCCTGCTGTGGTGGCAAAGACTGCTTGCTTAACTTTTTCCTTTTGTGACCGGAAGAAGAACCGACCATTGGACTGGTAGTTTGTTCCACAGTGAAGCTGAAAATGGTGCCTGTTTCCCAGGGAAAATGAGAAGCAAAAGTCTTTAAAATTAAAAGTCACTTTTTTTCACACAAAACACAGTAAAACATACTTTTAAAACATTTTGCCAGCACCAAAAATTAAAATAAAAACAATTTCTCCACAGAAATAAAATGATTTCAATTACTTTAAACAACTTTAAAACTGACAGGAAAAAAGTATGTAGTAGTTTTTGTTTAAAAGTACGATACAATTTCATGACAGGTTTGTTAAAATACAAATTGCTAGCTTAAATGTAACTTTCCTGAATAGGAAAGTAAACAATTTTTAAAATGGAAGATTTGTCCCAAAATGGGAACTTATCAGCCAAGCAAAGGAAAAGCACAAGCCGATAGCTGACCCTTGAAAGCCTCAGAGGAGTGTACTGTTCAGTGATAGGAAAGCTCTTAAGGGCTTGGTGCCCAAACCTGTCTTTTTAGTCAGCTCATCTCAAGCAGACTGATGGTTTAGATGCATGTTTAGGGGTAGCTGGTTGTTATTTCCTATGCAGGATATAAGCCCATACAGTTAAGACTACAGCAGCAGCAGTGATCATTTGAATATCTACTGTTATGATGTTTACTTTATAGCCCTGCAGAACATTCAATTAGTTAAAGTGAACATCTCAGATTTTTTAACATTATTTTCAATACATTTCCATAATACTGCCAAACGTAACACTTTGAGCTCAGTTTTACTCGTACCATTTGTGGACTGCAACCAGCTAAACTAATGAGGAATACATGGAAGCTAGACCCAAAATGCAATTTACAAAAATGACTATGAAACAGCATCTATAAAGAGTGGCTACAACAGCAGTGATTAATATGATAAACATATAACTATGTGGAATTTTGGTATGAAATTTTCATGGTAATCATTTTTAGGACTCTTCTGTCAAATTTGTGTGTATCTTTGTACAATTTCTTCTGTAGACATATTGTTTCACAATCTTTTTCATAAATTGCATTTTGAGTCTGAGTTGCACAAATTCAATGTCATATGCCAAAAGAAACTTCTAATGGGGGTTGTCCAAGATAGTGTAATAAAAAGTTAAGCTGAAGATGTTAATTTGGCGCAGTTATGAACATTTGCTGAAAATAAATAAAATCTATACTGTTTTCATGCTTTGTCAGATTTCCTATGGAGCCATTGTGCTTAACGGTTTGTTTGGTGAAGGCTTTTATTTCTAGACCTCCTCTTCTCAAATTGTTTGAAGACATTTGCTTCTTTTTTGTTAAAATACTTCTTTCATTGCTAGAGAAAGTTAAAAGTAAGGAGAAAGTCTGCCAGAGATCTAGGTAACCTTGTGATCTGCATTTGTTTTTCCCCTGCACAAGGAATTATGCAGAGGTAATTGGAAATCTTATGGTTCATAGGTTCATAGGTAGGTACTAGGAGTGGAGCATGTCCAACAGCTCTGGGTTTGACATAGCTTTGTATGTTAGGCAGAGATCGCCTCTGAGTAGGCGATATGTGACGGAGTAAAGCTGGAGTTTTTTTAAACAGTCTGCGTAGGTCATCTGTTTGAGACCAGTAATCCTCTTTGTGAGGTATTTCTGTGGCCTTTCCAGCTGTTGTAGATGTCTTGTGAGGTACATACCAAAAGGGGCATTGTACTCTATAATGGGTCTAATGAGTGACAAGTAGAGGGGAACAATGACCTCTTTTTTTCTGTATGAGAAACCTTTTGTGATGAGGTGAACCATGTAGAAGGATTTCCTGACCACTGTGGTGTTGTGATTATCAAAGGAGAGACTACTGTCCACCTGTGTCCCAAGGTCTCATCACATTTTCTGCATTAAGTAGACTACCAGCTATGTGGTAGTTCATAGGTACAGAGTTTTTACCAAAGGGGATGACAATACACTTTTTGGCATTGAGCTTCAGGCCATGGCTTTGACACCAGGCATCTGTCTCAGTGAGGCCCTTTTGTAGTATGTCCACATCGTTAGGAGTTTCGATTATGGCTCCTAGTTTGCAGTCATCTGCAAACTTTGTTAGTCAAAGACCTTCTGTGTTAGCCTGCACTTCAGAGAAGCAGATACCAAACAGGAGAGGACCCAGGACTGAACCGTGTGGTACTCCACTTGTCACTGGTCTGAAGTTGGATTTGGAGTCTGCTACTTTCACACTGTGGGTTCTGTCCGTGAGCCAGCTGGCAACCCATCTTGTGACATAGGGATTTATACCTAGTTTAGTGAGCTTATCTATAATTCCAGAGTGGGGGATGGTGTCGAAAGCCTTGGCAAGATCTAGATAAGCTGTGTAAACCACCTTACCCTCATCTATGGCTTTGGTGACTGCTTCAAAGAAGTCAATCAGGTTTAGGAGACATGATTTGCCTTTTACAAATCCGAACTGGGTAGGGTCCAGAGTTTGGAGATTACCAATATATTTGTTTATGAGTTCCATGATGATACGTTCCATGGCCTTGCAGACCAGGCTCATCAGGCTAATGGGGCACTAGTTCCCGGGGTCCGTTGTGGCTCCACCTTTGTGGAGTGGGATAACCGTCGTGGTGTGCCATTCAGTGGGCACAAAGCCTGAGGTGAGGGTATGATTGAACATGGTACTTAGGTAGGGTGCCAGTTCATTCTGTAGTTCATGTAGAACGCATCCTGGGATATTGTCAGGTCCCACGGATGCTGTGTTCTTGGCTTTGGAGAGTGTGTTTTTTTTACCTGTGCTGACGTGATTACAGGAACTTTGCATTCTTCCGGTATAGAGATAGGCCCTCTAGGGGGTGAGAGGGGGGTAAAGTTAGCACTGAACCTATTTGCCAGGATGTTGGCAATATCAGTTGGTTCTATATATTTAGTGCCATTGTGCTGTAACTCAGAGAAGATCTGAGTGTTGCCATTGAGATTCTTGACATAGCTATAGAATGTTTTGTGGTTGCCTTTAGAGTCAGTGGCAATTTTGTTTTCGTAACTAGCTTTGGAGGATTTTATGAAGGATCTCAGCTTCTTACTGAGGTTGACCAGGGAGTTCCTCCAGTCATGGGATTTTACTCTTTTTTGCAACAATTTATTTCTTCTGTTGTAGAGTTTGCTTATGGCAGAGGACCACCAGATTGGCTTCATTTTTTTTGAGGATAGCATCTTGGTTCTATTAGGGATAGCATGATCCATGCACTCGTGTAAGTGCTTATAAAGTGCATTTGTGTAGGATTCAGCAGTCGTACCTCTATTGTCCATCTGCATGGATGTCATGAAGTCTGCCACTTCTGTCTTAAGAAGTGTGAAGTTGGCTTTGGAGAAGTTTTTTACTGGTTTCCCTAACTGGGGATGGGGGCGGGATGTGGATATCTAGGGTGATTAGCTTGTGGCCTGATCTGACCAATGAGGAATTGACCTCTGGTGTGGAACATCAGTTGCCCATGTTGGTAATGACCAGGTCTAGGATATTGCTGCCCCTGGTGGGGCTGTGAATAAGTTGATCCAAGGCATTGGAATTTATGAATTCTAGAAAACGTTGAGCAAAAGAGTTGGTACATGAGTGGTTTTATGGTTTAGTTTTCTTTGCTTATTTTATAAACATATAACTATACCTCTACTTAGCTCTCATCTACATATATATATATATATATATATATAAGTTGTATATAATATATACACACACACATGCACATACATTTTATATTTTGATTTATTGATTTTCTTCAGTAGCGATACTGATGTAGTTTTGTTTTCCAGCCAAGACTGCTGCTTCCCACAATGAATTGCATTTCCCAATAATTATGATATTGTTTCTTTTCATGTCAGCTCTCCAATAGCTTTCAATGGTAGTACTCTAAATTAGTGCTTTCTTTAAATTTCTTAGGAGACAGTGTCAGTAGATTCCTTATTAGTCTTTCTATTTTTTTTTTTGTTACACTTTTCTTGCTTCAGACAGAGAGTGGTCAGTTTCTGTCCCTGATTCACTATGTGCCCCAATAATAGATGTCAAGTTTCTTGTCATTTGTGTCTGTACTTCCTAATTGGTCACTTATTTATTTATCCTTCTCCATCTGTGACTTTATGCCATCCACATTTTTTGTTGACCCCATCTGTTACCAAGTCAGAGCAAGAGTTACATGGCCTATTTTTTACCTGACTGAGACAAGAGTACTATGTATCTATTCATTTAAATTTAGAGGCAATAGCAAGGCACTAGACAGGCTGATATGTGAGGGTGATCTCCATCCTAGCCTAACTCCTTCCCCATAATGAACATTAACTTCACTTTAAGCCTAGACTCTAGGAAGGCATCCTAGGACCACTTTCATGGTTTATGTGGGGAATGAGCCACACTAACCTAGTAGCTGGAACCTGCAATCTCCCAATATTCCATTTGGATTCAGCGGTGCAACATTGCATACCACCTACCATCCCCAGGAAGAGTGAGGTGGTAATGGACAGTCACTCCTGCACCTCTCTGTTTTTGCTCTTCCAGTACCTGAGCTGCAAACTGAACCCAAGTTCACCTGGGTTCAGTCAGGGATTTACTTGTCTGTCACTGGGTCAAGGCTTCTATATGTCTTTGAAAAATGAATCACCCTGACAGTTCTTATTGTAGTGGGTCATATCATACATTGTTAGGTTCTGTGATAAACTTCAAAACTAAATAATCCAATATTCTAAGGTGTACAAAAGACTGCAACAATCTACAAGCAAGAGGCATCCATAGTTTTAGTGGATACGTTTTAGACTGAAAGAGGACCTGTTAGGTTACAGCTTGGTGTATCCTGAACATCAAAAATTAGTAAATAATTTGTATAGCTGACTCTTCTGTTGTCAACTTTATTTTTCATTGATATGTGGTTTGAAGGAACTTGTATCAATGTTTTGCTACGAATGCCAGAAATGATGTAGGTGGAAAATAACTGAAATTCTCTTGTTACATTGTTTTCTAAATATCATGTTAAAGAGAAAGACAACAGTCTCTGTTAAAAATGTAATATTTACCTATAGCTATTCTTTAAATGACAGGTGATATATGAAGGGATTCTTGGAAAAAAGCTGCCAGGAGCTGAAAGGTCTATTTTGCTTATACTTGCAATAGCTTGTGAGACTGCTGGTAGCAGTTGTCTATAACAGCAGAGCTCTTGTGTAATAAGACTGATATTATTGAATCTTCTTCAGTTTCTAACTGTTATACAGCTTCTGAGAGGAGTTTATTGGACAAATGTAAATCCTCTTTTGTCAAATCTCTGAACAGCAAAATTAAAATACCCAAAGCTCAGTACATTGAAATATGAATAAATTACAAGTCTGAAACTGAAAATAAATAAAATTAAATCATGTTATAATGCAGTTCCACACCCCTGCAACTTAATTCCAAAACCATACAATATAGGGGATCAAGGATGAGCCCCTTGTCTACTGTGCCATGATTTTGGAGTTGTTATAATTAAGTAGTGGGAGTAGAGGACAGTTTGTATCCTGTAAAAAAAAAAATAGTAAATAAATAAAAGTTTGGTCTTCATTAGTCTGTCATTGATGTTGTACTTGATTATTTCAGAGTTTCATGGACTATGTTTTCAGTATATTCACTTTGGTGTTTCATGATTCATTGAGATAATTGTGCTTGTGCCGTTAATTGTTCAAATTGTGGTCTGCAGTTAAAGTGATCTAGTTGGTTGACAGGTAACTAAATCGCTAATATGCAGGAGACTGTCTGCCATTTTATATTTTCAATACATGGCAAAATATACCTGTTATTAGTGCTTATTATGGTGAAGAAAAAAAAATTGGAAAAAACGTTATTGGCCAAACTTGGAAAAACAAAAGTTATGTATTTATTATAATGATGCATCTGTGTTGTCCATTTTCATTCTTCTTCAACTGATGGGTCTCAGATCCAAGTTCATTGCTTTTACTAGACTCAACAGATCCAGCTCATGAACTCCTCCCTTTACCCATAATGCTCCATCATCCTGCCATACCAAAGATCATGTTTGCTTCTCCAATACTGGCATATAAATGATATCATATCATTATGAAAAAAACAGAAAGGCTAGAGCTCAAAACAGGGAACAGGTGGGTTCCTGAAGGGGCATCCTTTAGGACTCACTAGGAAGAGATACTCAGACAGCTCAAATAGTAGTAGGAGCAATGGGTCTTATAAAAAAAGAATCCACAATCTTATTTAGATATGTTACCAATATATGTAACTGCGTACGAATTGCAGAAGTCATTACCAGGCACACTGCGGGTGCTGCGAAGGGTACTTCTGTCTGACATCAAAGACTGAAACAATACTAATTTCATGAACTTTAATTGTACTTTGACTAAGGAATGGGGTCCATTCCCTTCATGGTATTGGAAACCCAAAAGATTTGGAGAAATTAAAAAAAAAAAAAAGAGAGAGAAGAGAGGGAAGGGAGATGGAGGGTGGGGAGTTGAGGAAGAATGAAAATGGATAACACAGATGTATCTTTATGGTAAATGCATAACTTTTATATCTGATGTTATCATTTTTATTCATTCCTCAACTGATGGGACAAAGTCCCCAGCTAGATGAACCTTGGGTAGCCCTCATGGAAGGATATTCCAGAGTACAGTGGAACCAAATGCTGGCCTGTTTCTAGATAATATGTCTAACTTGTAATTAGCAATAAAGGTATGAGCATTGGACCAAGAAAAAGTTTCTTCACAACTGCTCTTGACCAAAAAGCAGATGAAGTGGTTACAGGCCTTGTGGAATGTGCTTTGGGGGAGATTAGGTAAAGATAAACCTCTTTCTTTATAAACAAAGGATATACAGTCAGGTAACCACTTAGCCAGGGTCACATTAGACACTGCTTTACCCTACTTGTTCTTGGAGAAGGATACACATAATTAGTCAGTTTTCCTGAAATTTTTGGTTCAATGCGTATAAAATCTAGCTGTTGGTGTACGTCCAAAAGATAGAGCATGCATTCTCCTTTGTTTGAGAACTTCGGAAAGGACAAATATAAGTCGATGACCTGATTTATGTTGGATTTGGAAGCTACCTTATGTAAAAAAAGATAGGTTCATGCATAATGAAACCCTATCCTTATGGAAGGTCAAGAATGGAGATCTTGCGGAGAGGACTTGGAGTTCAGATACTTATCTAGCTTAAGTGATAGTGACCAGAAAAAGAAGTTATGTACTTACCATAATGTTCCATATGAGTTGTTCATCTCGCTTTCATACTTTATTGATCGGTTTGGAGCTGATCCCTCGGCTCCGATACATCCAATTGCAAAGCTCGAGGTCTTCAAATAGCTCGAGGCCAAGTCCCTATCCCATGATTAACTTGGAATTACCTCATATCTTGTTTGCTGCCTATAACAATACCATATGATATTCTTTCACCCCCAAGAGAAAGGAATAGAAGGATTGAGTAACCAGGATGGATCCAGCATCTCGGTCATCTATCAGCCCAGGAAGGACATAAGAATGAAGGCGAGATGAACAACTCACATGAAACGTTATGGTAAGTACATAACTTCTTTATGTGAAGTTGTTCAATCTCGCTGTTCATTCTTTACTGATGGGTAGCATCCCAAGCACCATCAATCTCGGGTGGCTCACAGAAGTATATTTCTCAGGACCGTGGATCGAAAGGAGGCCTTGTCAACTTTGTAATAAGTGATAAAGGTATGAGGTTTTGACCAAGTGGCTGCTGCACAAATGTTATTAATGGGAAGTCTGGCAGAAAAGGCAGATGATGTAGAAACTGGTCTGGTTGAGTGAGCTTTAATCTTGTGCTGGCATATTGGCAGCTGAATAGGCAAAGGTGATAAAATCAGATAACCATTTAGACATAGTTGTTTTAGCCACTGGTCTCCCCTTCCTGGAGTCTGAAAATGAAACAAAAAGCTGGTCTGATTTCCTGAAATCTTTTGTTCTATCCAAATAAAATATGAGCTGTCTGTGAACATCAAGTTTGTGCAGCATATACTCTAAATTGTTAGAGTGGTTGGGGAAGAAGACTAGCAAATCAATAACTTGGTTGAGATTGGTTTCAGTGCAAACTTTGGCAAGAATGAGGGATTTATTCCAAGTGAAAGACTGTCAGCATGGAATATCAACTAGGGAGGCTTGATGGATAAAGCCTGAAGCTCTGACACTCTACGGGCAGAAGTAATAGCTACCAGAAAGATGGTCTTCCAAGACAAAAATTTGAGATCACAAGATGAAGCTGGTTCAAAAGCAGGAAGAATTATGTGGGAGAGCATACAATTTAGATTCCAGAACAGGGAGATTTCACAGGTGGTCTAATATGAAAAGTCCATTTGAGAAAGGCTTTGGATAACTTATGAGACATGATATTCAATCCTTCAAATCCAAGATGAAAATTAGAAATCACAGCCAGTTGAACACAAACTGTTGCTGCTGCAGCTCCTTTGTTAAAAATCATAGTCAAGAATTCTAAGATGGAGGCCATAGGGGCTTGGTAAGGATCAATATTATTTTTAGAGGCCCATATAGAAATTTTTTTCCATTTGCTAAGATATAGGTTCCTAGTAGAAGATTTATGAGAAGACAAAAGGATCTGTTTTGTCTCAATGGAAAGGTTATGGAACCTGGCTATGATGGGAATTGGAGCAGCCAAGCTGCGAGTTTCAGGGACTGCAGAGAAGGATGAAGATCCCCCGACGGGTGAGTCAGAAGGACTGGAACTGGGTCCAGAATCCAAGGATCCTCCAAAAGATGAAGTCGAAAGAAGGGGAACCAAATCTGATAAGGCCATTGAGGGGCTATTAAAATGATAGTCCTTCCCAGGGTTTTTGTTTTCTGTAGAACCTTGGGTATCAACGGGATTGGTGGAAATGCATAGAGGAGACCCAGAGGCCAATCGTGTATGAGTGAGTCCCTTGGGTCTTCTCCCAGAAAGGGGGAATCAGGACAAAGTAGCTTCTGCATTTCGTGTTCATATGACTGGCAAAAAGGTCACAGCAAGGCTGGCCCCATCTGCAGAAAATCATGTCCACTATTTCCTTCTTGAGGGACCACTCGTGGGGCAACAAGATTGCTCTGCTCAGTTTGTCTGCTATCACGTTGGATCTCCCTGGGATGTGCGTTGCCAACAGAAAGCATTGGGTGGAAACAGCCCACTGCCAAACTCTGGGAGCCTCGCGGCAGAGGGTAAGACCTGGTTTCTCCTTGTTTGTTCAAATACCAGACCACCGACATGTTGTCTGTCTGAATCGCAATCGTACCCAGAGGAAGAGAGTCCTGAAAGTACTGCAACACCAAAAGTACTTCTCTCATCTCCAGGACACAGATATGCAGATTTGTCTCTTGATTGGTCCATGTGCCTTGGGCAGTCTTTCCCTGAAAATGCCCCCCCCCCTCACCCTATAAGGGAAGCATCCGTGGTCACTGTGGCCGCTGGAGGGGGCAGCACAAATGGGCTTTCTGTCGTGACATGAAGTGAGGTCAACCACCAAAGGTCTTTCTTGCAAGAATTTATGATGATTATAGTGTGAGTCATGGGGAGCTCTTGGTAAGATCATTGAGTAAACAACAGCCATTGTTGAATCTGCATGTGAGCTGGTGGTATGGCTAGAATTACTGCTGCCATCATGCCTAATAATTTCAGAACTTCTGATGCTGGTGCTCTTTCTTTTGATAGAATGCTGACATGTTGATGAAGAAGAAAGACTCTTTCTATTAGAAGCCTGTGTGTGGTGGTGGTGGTATCCTACTCTGCCCCGATAAATACGATATGCTGCGATGGTGACAAAGCAAATTTTTCTGAGTTGATTGTAATGCCCAGATGATTGCAGAGTGACAGAGTGGACTCCCTGGCCTGAATGAGTTGATGCCTGGTGGAGGCGGTAAGGAGCCAATCGTCTAGGTACGGAAACACCTGGAATCCTAGATGCCTTAGGTGAGCCGTGACCACTCCCATGCATTTGGTGAACACTCTGGGGGCTGTAGTGAGACCAAAGGGCAGGGCTCGAAAGTGGTAATGATCGTCTCCCTGCCAGAAATGCAGGTGATCCCTGGATGATCTGGCCATTTTTATGTGGTAGTACGCATCATTGAGATCTATCGAGCACATCCAATTGTCTTTCCCTGAGAAGGGAAGTATAGACTGAAGCGTGACCGAAACTTCTATTTCTTTACATATTGGTTCAGTCTGCTGGGGTCCAATATGGGTCTCCAGTCCCCCGTCTTCTTTGGAACCAAAAAGAATTTTGAGTAAGTTCCGGATCCTGTCTGGTCTGCTGGAACTGGTTGGATGATTCTTTCTTTTTCTTAGCAATGTTTGGACCTCTGTTGTTGCCTGTTATCTGTAACTGGGTGGAACGTCCGGGATTTTTGTTATGATTGGAGGGGGTGTGGCGAATGGAATGAAGTATCCTCTGGAAATGATACTTTGTACCCAGCTGTCTTCTGTTATTTTGAGCCAGGAGTCTGGATATAAAGATAAGCGACCCCCGACTGCCTCCAGAGCAGGACAGTCGGGCCTCCTCTCAGGAGCGCTGGTAGGGTTTCACAGAGAAGTGATGTCTGTCGCCCTGGTGTTGCGGATTCCCTCTGCCGTGAGGGTGGCGTCTTCCATTATTGCCCCCTCCTCTGCCCCTGGAGGGAGGTCCACCACGTGTGTCCTGAAAGGCTCCTTGGGCTTTTTGGAACCACGTTTTTCTTCCTCTTTGACCTTTAGGGTAGGGTCGGGTAGAGGTGGAAAAACGGACCCCGACGGCAGAGTCTTTCCGTCCTGTTCACACCTGTTTATGGTTTCCTTCACTTTAGGCCTGAAAAGGGACGAGCCATCAAAGGGAGTGTTCACAAAGGATGACTTGAAGGGCTCCGCGAAGGAACACAAGCGCATCCAGGAATGTCTCCTAAAAGCAACTCCTGTACCCGCTGCCCTACTCGTTTCATCAACTGCATAAGAGATGAGGCACATGGATGAGTTGACAATCAAATTTAGGGTAGCAAGTTGGGCAGTAACTTTGTCAGAAGCTCCTGCAACTACTGTACCCTGAAGAGTATCTCTGAACTCCTTAAGGAGATCTCTTTGCCACCTAGTAAAATGGGTTAAATAGTTCAGCGAATGGAGAGCAAAAGTTGCTGAACTAAACTTGCGCTTCCCATATCTATCTATCCATAATCCTGGAGTGTCTGTTAGGAGGATGGATAGATGAGGAAGTCTCAGACATTTCCTTTTTGGTGGCTGCTGCCACAACCATGGCATCAACCGGAACACCTTTTGTTAGGAATGTTTTGTCAAGGGGGGCAGAAATGAATTTGTTATGCCTCCTAAGGACAGACTCCATAGTATCTGGAGACTCCCACCCCCTTTGTGAGACCAGCTGCATTAGCTCATTGAAGGGTGGAGACACCCAAGAGGTGGAGGGCTGAGACCCAAAAGCCTTCAGGAGAATTGATTCATCCTCAGTAGGGCTTTTGTACTGCCAGTCACCCCTCTGCCTAAGGATCACAAGTATCTCAGCGAAGGAGATATCCTCAGAGGGGTACTGTGGGGACCCATCTTACTCATCTAAGTCAGTATCCAATTTTAGGGACTCCTGTGGGGAGTCTAGGTGTTTCCTCTTACACAATCTCTTCCTGGGAACCTCATCAGTGGGAGCTTCTGGTGAGGACTTTGAAGAGCAGGGGTCACCCATTGGAGCTTCCTGAGGCTCTGGGTCTCTATGCTTGGTCAGGACGTGCAAGTCAGAAGCAGACACAGGCACTTTAGGGGAGGAGGAGGGCTGACCTGAGTTAGAGGATGTCCTAGGAGACATGACTTTCCTCATGGCATCGAAAGCACCTCTACTCCAATGCGAGGGAGCCGACGGATCTGAAGAAACCGTCGACACCCCCGGTACCGGGACAGTGGGCTCCAAGCCCGAGGTAGGAGCCAAGCTCATCCAAGCCAAGGCCCAGAGAGGCAACGTCAGAACCAAGTCGGTCTGACTGTTCTCCCCGGACCGGACCAAAGAGTGTCGGCTCCTAGAGTTGAGGTAATTTCAGGTACATCATGGGATAGGTCTTGCACAATTTCAAAGAAGCCAAGGAGAAATGATTCTCACCTGAGTGAAAATTTAAAATGACTGCTAACTGAACTTTAATAGTAGAATAACTCACCCTTTTGTTAGAAATGAAAGATAAAAAATTGAGAACTGCTGAGACTGGTCTAGGTGTCTCTGAAGGGCCCACTCGAACTGAAAATATTTTCCATTTACTTTTATAAATTTTCCTGATGGAAAGCTTCTTAGAGGATAAAAGAATCTGTAGTATCTGTTGAACTGGAGAGGAAAGCCTGGATTGTCTAGTCATCAGTGGAACTGGAGAAACCATGTGGTCAACTTCAGGTCATTGATGTCTGGGTGTTTCATCCCTGTCAGATGAAATAGAATGTCTGGTTATGGATCCAGTATCCAGGGTGGATACAGAAGTTGAGGCCAGAGGATGGGGTACTAAACCTGATGCGGCCAAAAGGGAGAAATCTTCAACCAGGATGCTTTCTGATGAAATCTGGGGATGAGGGGTAAGCGTAAAGGAGACAAGATGGCCAACTGGACTAGGGCATCTCTTTGTGGCTCCCACTGTGGAGGGACCATGGCAAAGAACCTACTTCATTTGTTGAGGGGAGAAGCAAAACAATCATAGCTTGGCTGGCCCCATTGATGAAAAATCTTTTCTACAATTCTTTGATTGAGAGTACACTTGTGAGCCATTAAATTGGACCTGCTTATTCTGTCTGCCATCACAATAGTTTTCCCAGTATGTGCATTGCCATACGCCAGTGACCAGAAAAGAGCACCCATTGTCACCACTCTCATTGCCTGTCAACGCAGTTGGTAAGATCTGGTTCAACCCTGTTTGTTGATATACCAGACTACTGATATGTTATCTGCTTGCATCAGAATCATCCCTGAAGGAAGAACTTCTTGAGAAGCCTGCAACACTAGTAGAACTGCTCTCATTTCCTGGACATTGATGCGCAAATTGGCTTCTTCCTGGGACCACGCTCCTTGCACTGTCCTTCCCAAGATATGCCCTCCCCACCCAATTTGGGAGGCATCCATGGTGACTGTGGCTACCTGCTGTGGGAGAACAAAGGGGTGACCTTGATAAACTTTATCTGACTGAATCCACCAAAAAAGGTATTCCTTGCAAACTTCGGAAATATTGAGTGGGGTGCTTAAAGGATGATGAAAAATAGACCACTGCATTGAAAAAGTCTTGCTGTAGGATAGGACTGGGAGATCACTTTCATGACCTCTAACCTGAGAGTACAAACTCTTGTTACAGGAAGTGAAGCTATCTGGTTGATTGTATCTAGACAAACATCTATGAACTCCAGAGTCTGAGTAGGCGTAAGTTGTAATATGATGTAATTGACCATGATGCCCAAATGATGATATAACTGGAACAAGTAATCCCTTGCTTGAATCAACTGATGTCTGGATGGGGCAGTAAGGAGTCATTCATCTAGGCATGGAAACATATGGAATCTCAGCAATGTCAGGTGAGCTAATACCACCACCATACATTTGGTGAATGCACTGGGGGCTGTGATATAGCCAAAGGATATGGCTCTGATCTGATAATGACTGGCTCCCAGGCTGAAGCACCATTATCCTTATGGAGCATCTGTTCATTTTGATATGATAGTACAGATCCTGAAGATCTGTCAAGCACATCCAATCATCCCTTTGCTGTAAAGATAAAGTGGATTGAACTATGACTATCCAGGACTTTGAGTATTTTATTTTCTAGTTTAGTTGGCTGAGATCCAGAAATGGTCTCAAGTTCCCTGTCTTCTTTGGCACTAAAAACAATCTTTGAGTAAATTCCTGATCCTTGCTGATCTGGGGGGACTTTTTGGATGATTCTTTTTTCTAGCAGCTTTACTATTTCCAAGGCTGCTGCTTCCCTCTGATTGGGTGGAACATAAGGGATGTTTTTCTTTTTTGTTGGAGGAATTTGGGAAAATATTATGAAATAACCTCTGGATATAATTTATGGATGCCAAGGCTTCAAGGTGCAGAGATAAGCACCCCCCGACTACCTCCAGAGCACAGCAGTTGGTCAACCCTTCAGGAGTGCTGCTTAGGGCTTATCAGAGAAGGTATCTCTGAAGCACTGGTTCTGCGGGCCACCCCTGCCACAAGGATGGTGTCTTCCATTAGAGTTCCCCACTCTGCCCCGGGAAGAACTATCTCCTCATGATTACCGGAAAGGCCTTTGGGAATGTGAAGCTACATCTTTTTACCACCTCACTGATTCCTGGAGAAGGATCTCTGAGGAGTAGAAAAACATAGCAGACAGGGTCTTTACACCTTGCTCACTTCTGGAGAGTGTTACTTTACCTTTGGGGCCAAACAAAGGTGGTCTATCAAAAGGAGCATTGATGAATGAAGACTTGAAGGGCTCCAAAAAATCACACAGGTGCATCCAGGAGTGCCTCCTGACCACAATGCCTGAACGTTTAGCACTAGAGGTACCCACAGCTGCATGAGAGATCAACCTCTTAGACGCACTGTAAATAGACTGAAGGGTGGCCAGCTGTGAAGAAACTTTTTTCTGGTTCTCCACAGACATAGACCCTGAAAATGATTTGGAAAGGTCCTTGGTCAAATCCCTTTATAATCTAGTGAACTGTAACAAATAATTCAGCGACTTAAGAGCAAAACTCACTGAGGCATAAATATGCTTGCCAAATCTGTCCAAGACCATCTGTCCAAGACCCTGGACTCCTCATGAGCATCAGAATTAGGGATGGACAGATGAGCTCTGTTCTGCAAACTCACTCTTAGTAGCTGATGCCACCACTATGGCATCTATGGGGAGTCTCTTGCTCCAATGTGCCCTTTCTTTGGGTGAAGCTAAAAACTTATCTGGCCTCTTAGGCATGGGTTCCATTGTATTGGGCTGCTTCTATACTCGGCCTGAGATAAGGTTGATGAACTCATCAGCCAGAGGGACCACCCAAAACATAGATGGGCCAACCCCCAAAGCCTCCAGAAACAGCAACACCTCTTGGAAAGGGGTATTGGAAGACCATTCACCTCTCTGTGTAAAATGTTCCAGGATCTCTCCCAAAGGAGACATCATCAGGTGGGGATCTGGGGGACACCTCCACTTCAACAAAGTTTGCGTCTTTGGTGTCAGATTCATGAGGGAAATCTAAGTGTCTTCTTTTGCATGTCCTATTCCTAGGGACCTCATCAGTGGAATGGCCTAGTTAAGTATCACAAATGGATGGGGATTCCCGGATGAGGACTGTCCCAGTGGAATAGCCCTGAGAGGCTCAGAGCTTAAATTCAATGAAAGAAAAAGAATAGGATCCAAAGAGGGTAAAGATGTCCTGTCTCTGGGTATAAAGAAAGCCATCTCTACTATCTCAAAAGCAGCAGGTCCAGGAGTAACAGCAGCTGGTTGTACTGGTACTGAAGCTACCTGCACCAAATTCTGAATCCCCATGGATCCCTGCCTCCAGGAGGAAGTCCGTGCCAAAATCTCTGATATGGAGGTACCAGAAGGCAAGGACAGCTCTGACAGCTTCAGAGTCGATCCCCCACTACCACCACCCAGAGCCAAGGGCTCTGAAACAACAGTTTGGATTGGAGAAGATGTACCATGAGGCTGAGATGAGAGCAGGTTCATGAGTCTGATGGGAGATGGAACTGGAATTACCCCCATCTGGATTTGAGCCCTAAGAAACTTCCTCATCATCCTATCCAACTCTGCCTCAGATAAGCTCCTGGAGGACCTAAGGGATGAACTAACGGAAGGTGGTCTGGAGGGTTTCCTCAGGTGTGTGTCTTGTAAGAAAGGCAAATGAAGCTTAGAGGATATCAAATCCAGGGAGAAATGTGGAGAGTGGATTCGGGGGAGATTTGGTGCTTGATGTTGTAGTATCCGAGGTTGATGTTAGATCCTGTTCTTGGAAACTTTAGCTGGAGGCTCAGGAATCGCAGCCAAAAAAAGGAGAATGAGCAAGAGACCATTTCCTAGACTCCTTTCTTTTGGAGCGGAGTCATGCTTCCCATTATCAGATTTACTATATTGGGTTTGAGCTCCAGCCAAGACAGAAACAGCAGAAGAAGGTAGCAAGCCTTTTAACACCTACTTATTCCTCCGGTCACTCAACATATGGGAGTTGAAGCCCGAACAAATGCAGCAGTCATCTTCTAGATGGACAATGTCCAAACAATAAATGCACTCCTTGTGAACATCAGAACTGGGGATTAAGCATTTCTTAAAGCCTGTACACTTGTCAGCCATATCGAAGCAACAAAAAATAGAATGAAATTGAGAGCATTTTTTTTTTCTTTTCATACATAGAAAACAGTGAAACAAGTACCAACAATGGTATTTCAAAACTACCCTAAGGTCAGGTAGACAGAAAGACAGAAAAAGAATACCAGCAATGGTATCTCAAAGAATATCCTGACAAGGGTAGAAAGGCCTAAATAGAAAGGAAGATTAAACTATTAGAAATGGGTTTGAATGTTAAGAAGATTTGGTAAATTGGCAAAGGAAGGAAGAGGAAAGAGATACTGTAGATATAAAACTCACAAAAAAAGGATATAATAATTCCCTGTTAACATTCTATAAACACATATAGGATAGACATGGAAGGAAGCAGTACATCTGTCAAGTGATCATGCATTAGCAGTGGCATGCAGATTTGTGGCAGAACACACTTGTACAATGGGACCCAAATACTAGTCACTTAACAGTATTTTCTTGCCACTACAAGAGTGAGTACTACATCATAAGAAAAAAAATCTTTGTTAGCCATGTAAGATAGCCAGCATTCAATTTTCATTTCTTATTATCTGGCTATAACAGGAAGTTATCGAAAGGTCTATGATTACAATGGCTCCAGATGGGGCTTCACAGCATTCACTGACATTCCTGAAGACCAGAACAGTAGTAGTAAATGATCCCTAACTTTTCATGAGCAAGTCCCTTGTTGCAGATGGTAGGAGCCAATTCACAAAGTAGGGGAATAACCTGGCTCCCTTAAACATGAGGTGGGCTAATACAATCACCATTCATTTGGTGAACACCTTGGGGGCTGTGGTAAGATCAAATGGGAGCTGAATTTGTAGTGGTTGGCTTCTACTGTGAAGCACAAGTATCTCACGGACAACTTGGCTATGTTTTTACATAGATAGGCATCCTGGTGATTTAAAGAGCACATTCAGTGTCCTTCTTGCAAGCCTAGAAAGATGGACTGCACAGTAACCATTCAGAACCTGTTTTTCCTTATGTACATATTTAGGCCATTGAGATCCAGTATGTGCCTGAGGTTCATTTTGTTTTAATGAGTAAAAAGGATGTAGAATAATCTCCTAGGACCCTTTGGATTGGTCTTTTCTGTAAGAGGCTTGCTGTCTCTTTTTTGGCTGCCTCCTTTTAATGAGGTAGTATTTCTGGAAGTGGAAGGGACACAAGTGTGTAAGGGAAAGCAAATGAGCTTGGTTAGCCTGTGGATATTATATGTCTGATCCATTTGTCCTACATGATAGCCAGCCAGGCATGAAGAGTTGACTGCCTTCAGAGGGGGGCAGTTGGACTGGTTCTGAGGGATTCTGTAGCTGTACCCTGAGGAAGGACTATGGAAACCTCAGTTCTGAAGTCCACCTCTGTGTTGGGGATGGTACCTTTTCTGATTTCCAACATGTTCAAGTTATTTTTTATCTGAAGTTCAAGTTATTTTTTTATCTGAATGTTGCTGCTCAGACTAGGGTTATTGGAACTTTGTGAGGCATAGGTACATTGCATGCTTTTGCTTTTAAGAAAAGGTTCTCTGGGTAGTGGAGGACTTCACCAAAACAACAGCATGTGTCTTTTCCTCTTGCACAGTCTTTTGCAGCTTTTCTTTAACCTGTGGTTCAAACAATGATGAGCTAATAAATGGGATACAGGGGCTCTGTTAAACAGTGCTTTGAAGTTTTCTGCAAAGGAATTAAGGTGGAGCAAGGCACAGCATCTCTTAGTAATCCTGATGCAGCAACACTTGGTGCTCCATCTGCGGTGTTGTGGAAAAGTCACAGAGAAAACATTCAGCTTGCATTGCAGATGTCCTTACATATCACTGTTGCAGTATTCCTAATGTAAGGGATCTCCTGCCAAGGATAGGCAAACAGTACTAAAAATAAAAGTGAAAGATAAGGAAGAACCCCAGTGGGGCATTTATCTGAAAAACAGCTTAGTTACCAGCACAGAAGAAAGGCATTCAGATCAAGGTTCAATGAAGGCATTTGGACTGGAGGCAAAGAAGTTCTGAAGTGTGTGTGTCCATACATCACTTTTATGCCCTATGCCTTGCATGGGGAGCATGCATCTGACATATGGTGCCTTTAGATACTAAAAGCTTTGGTATACTGGCCAGACATTAGGCTGTCCTTGGCAGGAGATCCCTTGTGTTAGAAATACCACAACACTGAAGAGAATGACATCTACTGCTATGGTAAAATTTTACACAACTGTACTTTTTTCATTGGGGAACTTCTTCAGAATTTATGTTCTTTATTTTCTGCTAGATAATGCTAAAACATCAACATGGGAGACAGATAACTGATAGCCCTTATTGTTAAGGTAACTGATGTGTAACATGTGTTCCAAAATGATCCATGGCCAAAGACTATTTATTGGGGGATTGTTGGGATGTCTTTGGAGAGTTCTTTCTTGAGAGCTGCTAAGGGTACCTTACTCCATGGGAGGCTGGAGGACCTTGTCTGATCTCCCAGGGATCAGTTCTACCAAAACAGAGTCTTGGCAAGCCCTCTGTAAGACCAATGAAGTTATGCTTTCTACAGGGGACCCACCTAAGACGTTTGGTGGTGGAGTGAAAAACCTCCTGTAGGAATTCCTCTTCTGGAGAGACAGAACTGGGGGGAGTGGGGTACATGAAATAGTTCCTCAAATATGGATCATCACGAGGGCAAGTGTAGGTTGGCCACTTCCTCTTCCAGATTTGTATCTGTTGTGGGAAGTTCACTGGTAGAGTCCTTATGCTTCCTGTTCCTGGCCACACTCACAGAGGCATCATCAGAGTGGGAGGAAGATGACTTAATATGTCTGGATACCATTCCATCCCTAAGGCAGCTTTCTACTCATCCACCTCTGTGAAAAAAAAAGTCGTGGCCAGAGTTTCATATTGGTGTATTTTGCTGAGTGGGGTTGGTTTCATTGGATCTTCTCTAGGGAATCTTCCAACCCTGAGGACCTGCTCTGCATAAAGCCCTGTCCCTCAGCAGTTGACATTAAGAGACTCAACAATAAAAGTCTTGACACTGAGGTTGTTGGTGCTACGGGGACCTGTATGGCTTCTGGTGCTAAGGTTGACATCGACACCAGGGAAGGCTTCAACACTGGAGGTCTTGAATGCCAGTGTAGTCAATTTTAACAATGACATAGAGGTTATCAATGTAGATATTGATACTAACCAGCCAGCAATGAGAAGCTGGGCCCTTTTGACCATCAGCACTGATGACATCGGCACCAAAGACACCAGCACAGAGGAGAAAGTAAACACAACCAAGAAGTCAGTGCTGGTGCCAAGTTAGGAGTTAACAGTTGATGCATAGACTTCATAACATCCAGAACTACTAGTGTTTAGGGAAAGAGCAGCAAAATTGGAGGGAAATGGATTTTGTCATACTGCCCCTGAAATGAAAGGGGAAGAGAGGACATCTAGTTCAGTTTGAGCTTTGATCATCTTATCCCAGTCTAAATGTAGAAAGGACTAAGGAGAGACCTAAAAGATCTGACTAAAGCTGCAGACAAGGGTCTGCATTCTTGTTACAAAGAATGTTCACATTCAGAGGAGATGCTGTTTACAAGTACAGATACAACAGATACGTCTAGCTGTGAAACTCCTGGAGAAACTACAGTCATAGATCTCACTCCTTATAATCACTTCCACAGGGGAGAAAGATGTGAACTTCAGTCTAGGTAATTTAGAAGGGGTGTCTTTAGGAGAAAAATACTTGACCCTTCTCATTTTTCCCCAGTTCAGGAAGACAGAATCAGTAGATCAATTTAAGATTGCCTTGTTTTCTACTCTTGCAGAATCCTGATACTGAAAGTTTTAGAAATGTCACAATATCAGTCTACCTATATCTCCACCAGGTACACCACTCAGAGGGTGTCCGAATGGAGAGATGAAAGTCAGCAAGCAAAGGAGAGTAATAGTGCTGAAACTGAATTCATCCTCTAGTTCTGGTGAGTACCTTCACGAGGTGGACCCTGTTTTCACAAAATCTCACCAAGGCGACACTGATATATAGACTGTATTTATATAGCATATATCATGGACAGAAGTAGGTTAAAAACTAAAAAAAAAAATAGCTGGGAGCACAACACCCAGGATAAAAAAATGCCCAATCCTGGCAGGCACACTGGTGCCAGGACTGGAAAAGATGACAGTGTAGAATCCTCGAAATACAGAAACATTCCTACAATGGGGCCAGGCCAAGGGGGAGGATGCCCCCCTGCTGTAGAAGGAAGTAGCAGTCAACAAAAAATCACAAAAGCTGATAGGCCAAAGAAGAGCCATAAAGATGATAAAGTGGACTGCTGAGGATAACAAAGAAATTATGTATTGTTACTATTTGCAAAAAGCCCAGAATTTCCAGACACAAGATATACAAAACGATTAAGAAAAATTAGAAGAAAGAAAAATACTTCCGCAAGAAAAACTGTCAGAAGCTTCAAATGAAAATTTGTGTTCATTAATACAACAGATTTGTGAAAAACAGTATATAGATCAAGAAACCTTGATCTGTTTGGAAAAAGAAGCATCTGAGGAAGTGCGAACGTATAAACAACAAAACCAAGAGATATTTGAAAAGTATAAAAAAGAAATATGGATATGGGAAAGAAAGCGAGATTTGATATGGTGCAATATTTATTTATGCAAAGCAGAAAGCCAAATTAATCAATGTAAAGAAGGCAGCCCCAAAGAAGGTGTGTATTATGTTATTGAAATTTTAAAAGTTCGAACATCATATGGTCGAAGCTATATGATATATTTAAAAGTTCAAAAAGCGAAAAAATAAATAAACAGAAAAAACCTACCTGACTGTTTTAATCAGGGGGGCAAGCCCCCCTGCACCCTCCCCCGCTCTTCGATTGCACGACAGTGCAGGAAAGGGAAATCTTCCCATTCTGCACTGTATGAAGATCTCTGTTGAAACGTTCAACTTTTAAAATTTCGATCATATGGTGTCGATCATATGATGTTCGAACTTTTAAAAGTTTGATAACGTAATATGTACCCCCCCCCAAAGCTATTTGAAGACAAATACAGGCAAAGGCATCCAGATTGGAAAATTTCACAATAAAAAAAATATCACAAATATGGAATGTAGAAAAGAAGATCAATGAAGTATAAGTTAAAAAAATAGAAGTTGAAGTTATGGAGTGCCTGCAAAGTGAAGGATTTGATGTAGAAGGTCTAACACAGGTTACGTCACAGCAGGATGGAGTGAGTCCCTAAAGCAGGGAGAAACAGGAAGATCAGGAAACACCTGAAGAAATATGGAAATGGGAAAGAAAAAGAGATTTAATATGGTGTAATATTTATGCAAAGGAGCAAGCAAAACTAACCAATACAAAAAGAGCAGTACCAAAGATATTTGAAGAGAAATACAGACAAAAGAATCCAGACATGGAAAACTTTACAATATAAAAAAAATAAGAAGACAAAGAGGAAAAGGAGATTAGTAATGGAGAAGTTGAAGAAATAGAAACTGAGGTTATGGAATACCTGCAAATTGAAGGATTTAGTGTAGAAAATCTAATTCAGAAAGCACTACAACACGATAGAGTAATGGATATCTAAATTAAGGGGAAACGAGTTGAACAGGAAACAATTGGTCAAGTGCCATATGAAGACAATTTGGAGCCTTCTACAGTAAACCAGAATAAATGTTCACTTGAAGCTAGACAGCAAGGGAAGGTACAGGAAACTGTGGAAACTCTGCAGTCAATGTTGAGGAGTGATAGGCCAGTGAGTTCCCATATGATAGAGCAATGGACAGCACTGGATGAAACTGATGAGACTGTGTCACAGGAAGATGCTGTAAAACCTTCTATAGAATGCCCGCAGGAATTGGAAAACAAGGAATGTGCCCTCAGTTTGGAAGAAAATGAGCTAAGAGAAGAATTGCTTGCTTTAATAGACATGGACAGATCTATCAAGACCAATGAAAGAAATAGAATGCAGAAGGTTAATAAAACCCAAAAAGTGAGAAGTCTGATATAACAAATGAACACAGTAATTAGGACTGTTTGTAGAGATCCATGCAATATAACAGAAGTAAACAGGATATATTACTGTGCAGCTAAATTAATAACTGATAAAAGTTCTACCACAAGAACACGGGGTAGTGAGGTAAAGGAAGGAGAGAAACTGAATACCATCATGGAAATATCGAATAGAAAAAAAATATAAAGCAATTAAGGCAAGAAGTGTCACTGTAAGAAGACTATAGAAGAGGGAATAGATCAACAAAAATACTAAGAATGATAGATGTGGCAAAAGCAATGTGCAATATTAGAACAGACCAGGATCTATCATGCACTATCATAAATAAACTAAAAATTTCAGCACAGGCAGAAAAACATAAAAGATATGAAGATAAATATAAAGGAAAAGTGCAAAATAAGCAATTTATACCCAAAAAGATTTTATAGAGAACTGAGAAATAAGGTAAAAGTAATTGAAAAACTGCCAAAAAAGAAGTAGATACATTTTGGAGAAGTATCTATGAAGATCCTGTGGAACATAACAAAGATGCTAAATGGATAGAAGACGTAAAAGAATGAATAAGAAGTTTAAAAGTACAGGATGTGAAATGGGATGAAGTAATAGCTAGGGAGATTGAAAGAAAGTTAAGAAAAGCCTCTAATTGGAAAACCGCAGGCCCAGATGCAGTTCCTAACTTTTGGTTAAAGGTATTAACATCTTTGCACGAAGATTTAGCCATGAGTAAGAACTATTTATATGAGCACCCAGAACAGACACCAACCTGGCTAACAACAGGAAAAAATAATGCTCCTACTGAAGAGTGAATCTGCAAGCTACCTTAAAAATTATAGACCCATAACTTGCCTTCCAATGACATATAAAATATACATGGGAATTGATGCAGACAGAGTTTATAGTCATTTAGAAGAAAACTTAATTAAGGCAGTAGAACAAAAGGGCAATAAAAGAAAGTCATATGGAACAAAGGATCATTTGTTGTTAAATAAAGTCATAGTGGAAAACTGTAAAAAGGGAAGAATCTAAGTATGGCATGGATTGACTAAAAAAAGCATTTGATACTATCCCTCATTAATGGATAAAAGAGATACACCCCACACTGATCAACTACATTACAGTGACCATGAAACAGTGGCAGACCACTTTGCAATTAAGCCATAATAAAGGAAATATTGTTATCCCAGGGATAAAAATTCAAAGGGAGATATTCCAGGGTCTCTCTGTCACCGTTACTATTCTGCCTTGCCCTTAATCCATTAAGCTGTTTACTCAACAGCTTAGGCCATGGCTATAATCTGGCTCCTAGAAAACAACAAAGTGTAAAGACTTCTCACATTCTCTTTGTCGATGATTTAAAACTGTATAGCTCATCAGATGAGGAACTGAAAGCACAATTGCAAGTTGTGAAAGCTTTATCAGATGATATAAGAATGCCATTTGGTCTTGATAAATGTGCAAAAGCAACCTTTAAAGCAGGAAAACTGCAACGCCAGGAAAGCATCAGTTTGGGATGAGAATGTGCTATAAAAGAACTTGAGCAAGAAGGAGTGTATAAATATTTGGGAACTGATGAAAGATCAACAATAAAACACGAACAAATGTGAGTAAAACTTAGTAAGGAATACTCCAGATGACTTAAATTAATCCTGAAAACAGCACTGACATCTATGAACAAAATCCAATCTATAAATCAATTTGCTGCTCCTGTCCTAATTTACAGTTTTGGAGTGATTTACTGGTTCCAAAACGTGTTAGATTAGATAGGAAAACAACAAGGATGCTTCATGCTCACCAAATGATTTATAAAAATCAGTGAATACCAAGATTATATATTCCCTATGCCTCCTTGAAATTGATTATATGTATAGATCTACAATTGCGGGGCTCCACACATCTGCTGACCTCACAAGACCCAAACATAGTGAAAGTTTTGAAACATGAGGAGAATAAATCTAAGATGACTTCTCTGCTTAATCTAGCAGAAGCTTATCGGCTTCAAGCAGGAATGGAAATCAAACCAGAAGTAGATAAAAATAAGGCAGCAACTGAATGTGCCAAAAAAACAAAAGAAAGAATATAAGGTGAAGGATCAGATGAGAAGCCAAAAAATGTGGAAAAATCACAAATATAGTTGCAAGTATAGAAAACATCTGCAAGAACCTCACGTTGATCAGGAACAAACACAGGAATGGTTAAGGAGAGGCAAATTCAAACCAAGAGATGAAAGGTTAATATTGGCAGCCCAAGATAGTGGGCTGCATACACGTTGGTTTATAAAGTCCATTGAACATGTGGGAGAAACAGATAAATGTAAGTTTTGCTAAACTGAATTGGAAACAGTTGCACACCTCATTGTTGGTTGCAACATACTAATGGCAGAAGGACTGTATACTGAAAGGCATAATAATGTGCTGAGACTGTTGCACTGGGGATTTTGCAAATATTGTGGTGCTGAAGTGGCCTAAAAACACTGGAAACATGAGCCACAGAGCATCATGGAAAATGAAGTCTACATCACATCATCCATTACCAACAGTTCAAAATATAGATGCTAGAAAACCGGATATAGTGGTCCAAGAAAAGAAGACAGGAGTAGCATTGATAACTGAAATTGCCACACCCAGTGAATACAGTATTTTGCGTACAGAGAGACACAAAGTCATAAAATGTCAGGATCTACAGGCAGAAATGAGAGCAATGTGGAAGAACGATACCCAGACAGTTTCAATAGTAGTAGGAGCAAACGGGGCTTATACAAAATAATTTACAATCGTATTTAGATATGTTACCAATACATGTAACCCCATACAAACTTCAGAAGGAGTTATTACTGGGCACATTGCGGGTGCTGTGAAGAGCACTACTGGCTGACATCAAAGACTGAAACAATACTAATTTCATAAACTTTAATCATACTTTGACTTAGGAATGGGGTCCATTCTAGTCATGGTATTAGAAACCCAAAAGATTTGGAGAAATTAAAAAGTAAGTGTGTGTGTGTGTCCGGGGGGGAATTTCTTTAGCTACATTTTACACTTTTTCAGGACCATTAAGTATTGCCATTGTCCTCATCCACATACAAGGCACAAACAGAGCAGACAAGAATACAGCCATGAACTGTATAGCTAACAGCAAAGTCTTCACCACAGTACACTCCTGAAAAAGATCATCAATAAGTCAAATAACTAGTTTACACCTGACAAAAAAATCCAGAAATCCTCACAAAAAAACAAGACACAACCATAGAAATACTAACTAATGATCAACAAACTAGCACAGATCTGGCCTCTCTGGTGGCGTACAGGGATAAAGCCCAGACTATAGCCCAGCCGACCAATGTTCAGTAAACGGCTCAGGCAACAGATGGGAATGGCAGGGAAGGGATGGGTATGCCCACCAAGGTGGGAGAGTACTCGTTGTTATGCTCCCAACGGGGAAGAGTGGTCTAAAGAGGGGAGTTGTCCTCAGATCTAATCTGCTAAATAAACAAGTGATAACAAAAAAGTCACTAATAGTAAAAAATTGAACACATTTATGTCACAAGCCTGGGATTGTTAGAAGATTCAACTTTACCAAACAGAAAATGAGATCTGCAGAAGAGTTAAATTTGGAATAAACTCCACTGCCAAATTGGAAGGAGGGTAATTTTAATCCAAGGGTATTGTAAACATATGTTATGGAAAAAATCCTGCTAGCAATGAAAAAAATAAACCACATTAACATTGCAAGCCTAGGACTGTCTGAAGATGCAACTTTACCAAGTGTAAAATGAGATCTGAAGAAAGGACAGTCATCTCCTCCGTCTTCTTAGACGTATCAAAAACTTTTGATACTGTCTCACACCAGAATCTCTGACATAAACTCTCATCCTTCATAGCTACTTCTGAAAAAGAGCACAAGCAGTGAAATGGAAAAATGATTTCTCCATCTTTTTGCCAGTAAATATTGGTGTCCCACAAAGATCTGTATTAGGCACCATACTTTTCAACACATTATCAATTACATCTACATTACTACAAAAATGTTAGCCTAGTTCAATATGCTGATGACCCAACCATAATCTGTTCTAACAAATCTCTCTCTAAACTCCAAGACCTCATATAACAATCCTTCTCATCAATTGAAACATGCTTAAATAATTCACAAATATGTCTAAATCCTAGAAAATTAAGTGACTACTCTTCACCCCACAACAACTCTAACAAAACAGCACTACTTTGCCAGCAGCACCATGACAGAACAAGTAAACTACACAAAATTACTGGGTGTAGATAACCAGTTGAAAACTGACCACTATGTTGTTGTCGTTGTTGCATGATTAAAAAAAAATCATCAAAAACCAGGTAAATAGTACAGAGTAAAAACCTACCTCACTGGCATAGCCAGAAGACAAAACGAAAGAAAATGGAACCGACAATAGGTACTGGAGGACTGAAACCACCACAAAACGAGTTTGACCTAGGTTTCGACTTTATTTAGACTTCTTCAGAACAAAATGTTAAAAAGTGGTTACCCACCAGCATTTATACAAGATAAAATGACATAATTGATCAATTAGTCAATTAAAAAACTTAAAAGGCAAAAAACATTTCACCATGCTTAAAGCAACCTGAGCACACACCCACACATACACAAACAAATCGCTTGTAATATGGTGAACATACTGCATTAGTAATAGTGAAAAATTCATAAATGCAGTGTCACAAAATCAAATAACAAAATGTTATAATGAAAATGAACACCTAGCATCACACCATGTAATATGTAATACTGAAAAAAATACAATTATACGTGACAAGGGAAATTATTAACTAGTCACCCAAGAATATGTTTCAGTTTTAAAATCGGGGCTATACTAATGTGATCATTAATACCAGGGAAGACAGTTGCATTCAACCTAAGTTGCCACCTCACTTCACTAATATCTAAATGCAAATCTAAAATCCTACCCTGTACATCCTTAATTATATTTTGCAATATACAAAACTTGAAATGATGTCCATCATGCATTTCAATGTGCCTGTAAAGGGCATTAGTGCTTTTCCTTAGCCTTATATCTGATAGCCAGAAGACATTACAGCCTCTACTTACTTACAGCCATCTCTCCTCTATACTGTCCGACTCTTCACCAACCTTTAAGTCTCACAACTATCCAGACTTGAGCAATGTTATAATAAAATAGCTAAAATTGCAAGAAACTATAAGAATAGACCACACCATTGCCTATCTTTCAGTGAACCAAACTGGCAAAAACCACCACAACACCAAACTCTTTGTTTGCTAACTACAATACACAGACTTCTCTATAAACCAGAAAATTGCCTAAACCTTAACAATATAACACTACTCCTACAATAGAATTTTATGTTCTTGAGAAAAAGCACTAATCGCTATAACCAAATCATCTAATAGTGCAGGTGACTCTGTATTCAAATAGTGTAGCTAAACTATGGAACTACATCCCATTGCCAATGACAACCATTCAGAATGCAAACTAATTTAACACAACTAAAATTTCACCCATCAGTGGATATGCTTCTGTACATCTCCAGGATAAATGCCACTGTTATGTTCAGCTTACCATATCGTCAATCCAGCTGTCTTCATTCAGGATTCTATGCCTCCACAACAAGTATTCAGCAATACCTGAATAGTTCTACTAGCATCTTCCAGCTATAGTTTTGTGACAATGCTCATCCCAAACCTCTATACTTCTAAAATAAACCTTATGATAGCCATATGCATAAATGTCTCTGAACTTGCTTCTTAACTACAGTATTTACATTTTCTCCTCTACATAGTTCCTTTCCTGAGCTCCATTTATTTGAATTTCAAAGTACTAATCACATGATCTGCTATCTATTTGACAAACACACTAATACTTCTTCAATTGCTTAATGCTCAACATCTGCTGACACATAAGTATCTTTCATACTGCAATAGAGGCCTTTATTTCATGAGTGTAATCTAATTAGAAAAGGCATGTGTAATGGTTAATGTACACTACTTAATGTCTGTTCATGTAAATTGCTGAATGTCTATTTAAAATGTTATATGTTGGAGCTTTTCTCACCAGACTTCAGCTGAAAAAGTTTTTTTGACTATACCCAGTCAGACAAATCCAGTAAACAAAAACAAAATAAATAAATAAATAATGGGAACAAGAGGAGGAGTTTTAGAGCCTGGGAGAATCTTAAACATACTAAGAAATTGTTGCTAGTGGTTGGCAGTCCTGTGGTTGAGGTGGACTGAGTGCATCATGTAAGGTAACTAAATTTAGTATTAACATCTAAGCCTGAGGGGGAGTCAATGTACCTTCTCTTACACAATTGATTCCGATGAACCTCAGAGATGGAATGTCCTGGAGAGTACTCGGAAGACTGTTGGGTGTCCTGTATGAGGAATGTCTCAAGGCTTGTAGGAACTGGCTGCTGTCTCAATGGGATAGACGGAATAGGATCAGGACCCAGAAGTTTTAGCTGTGGAGTGGGTGGATCCAAGAGAGGAAGAGAAGTCCGGTCATCAACACTGAAGAGAGCTTTCCTGACTGCTTCAAAAGCAGAAGCTGAAGGGGAACCTGGTAGTAGCTGAGACTTGCACACCCGGATGGCTGAGGAAACCTGCTCAACTCTGCTTTGAACCAACACTGGAGCAGAGCTATCTAACGCCAAAGTTCAGAGTGGATGGGATGGTTCTAACAATTTCTGAGTCGATCCCCTACCCCTGGAACTAGTGCCGAAGCTTCAGCTCCGAGACCCCTCCAGATCCGAAGACCTCTGTACCGGCGGAGTCAGATAAGTTGCTAGAATAGAAGATTACCACATCTTCAGATCTGGTGCTGATAACTCTTGTGGAAATCTCAGACCCAGTGTTCCTGAAGATAGAAGGTAGATAGGAGTAGGAGCAACCATAGGACAGGTTGAAGGGCCAAAATTCATGGGTCTGATAGGAGATGTAGCCAGGAGAACCTCAGTTGAATTTGAATCTTGAGGAACTTCCTCATCATTTTATCCATATCTACTGCTGTCAGATTTTTGGTAGACCTAACAGACCTTAGAAAGGTAGATGTCAATGGGGGTCTAGATGGTCTTAGTATCGATGGGAGAAATCAGCCCTGGTGAGAATCTTGGCTCCAGTGGAGGAGGGGTTCTGGATCATAATATCTGTCAGATCTGATGTGAGCGTAGGATCTGAAGATCTGGACTTTTTTCCTTGTCTCCTTCCCTTGTCCCTGGGCTTATCACTATTCTCTCCTCTGGATCTGTCTGAGAATTTTTTACCAGACTGGGAAGTTCAAAAAAGAGAGGACACAGACTTTCATGATTCTCCCACAGAAGGAGGGAGAAGTCTCTTCAATCCAAGTGTATTTCTATGTTCAATAATGATCTAGTGGTCAAAGGCCATACATGTAGTGCAGTCCTCATCCAAATGGGCAGCAGTATGCACACTTTTGCTGTGCAACTGAATTCTGAAGTTTGTGGCTCAAACTACACATTTTTTTAAAACCTGATGGCTTGTCAGACATGACTAAACTAATGTCTTTCGGCTTTTCCCAGTTAGGGGTCACCACAGCAGAACTCCGGTTTGCTAATGATTGGCAGTGGATTTTTACAGTGCCGAGGTGCCAGCCCGATGCCCAACCTTCAAAGAAGGCACACCCATTCACGCACGCACCTACCTGCATGTCTGTAAACATCACTCAACCGTGGGGAGGACATGCAGACTCCACACAGAAGGCGCTCCAGCCGAGAATCAAACTGGAGAACCTCTTGCTGTGAGGCGACAATGCTAACCGCTGCACCACCGTGGCCTAATGCAATCAAATGAGAGAAGAGGAAAATTTCACACAAAGCACAAAAAAGTTTTTTTTTTTCTCCTTTACATGAAAATGCCAACAATGGTAAAATCTGTGAGTGCCACTATAGTAACAGCATCCAAAAACTCAAAAAGAGAGAGGAGGCATTAAAGGTGAGAGACAAATGGAAGAAATTCATTTACACAGAGGAAAAAAAAATTCAGGTATGGGGAAAATATAAGAAAATACAAGGAAAAGTACAATATCCCAGAGGGAAGACTAGCAACTATCAAAACTATCAAATTTACAATAACAGTAGCAATAAAAAGCAGCAACTTAGCTGAGGTGAGCCTGAGCTGAGTGGACCACATCTGTTCTGTATGAGCAGCAAACGAGAACTGAGGCAGTCTTAGGGACAGGAGGAGATTGTGGGTAAGGGGAGGAGCTTGCGCTGTGGGCCATGAAGAATAAAAGTGGTTGAATTCAGATCTGAGGTCGGATCCAATACCCATCCGTTGAGGAATGGATGGAACCTACATCAGGCTGTTTCCTTCACCTGCCTCTCCTTGATTCAGAAAACCTTGCTGCCTATAACTTCATCCAAAACGTTCTGCATCTTTCTTTGTATTCTTTTCATAAAGATTTTATAATCTGTATTTTCCATTGTAACTGGTCTTCATTTTTATATATTAATTTCATCTTTTTCCATATAAACTTAATTACTCCATTGCAAATCTCTTCATCTGTTATTCCTTTATATGCTCATTTAACATCTTACATAATATTAGCTTCTCATTTCCATGTATTTTTATAATATTTATAACCTAATCCATTTCTTCCTGATGCTGATTTTGTCGTCTTTCTATTATTTCTTCCAATTCTCTCAAAGTAATTTACTTTTCAAGAAAATTCTTAACATTTTCAGATTTTTTTTACAATGCATTCTTCTACTTCCTTTTTATACACACTGCTCACAAACATTTTTAACAATTTCCGTCATTTCTCTCTACTTGTATCTAATTTTCTTTCTTCATCAATCATTGCTTCCATTCTTCTTTACTTTTACCTATTTTCTCCAATATTATGAAACTTTTTTTTTACCTTTTAAGAAAATCTTTGACTAAGCAACATACTTTTTTACCTTTTCTCTATTTTTCCATACAGCTGTCTTTCCATTTATCTTATTCTATCACCACATTGTTTTATTTCTTTTTCACATATTTTTATAATTTCATTCTGTACTCTCGTGTTCATTTGTTTCATTGTTTTTCTTCAATCAAAAGTATTTTATTGTGTTTTTCTTTAAAAGGATTACACCATTTTGTCTGTTTTTCATAACATACTCTCTCACGGTCATATGCTGATCCCATAAAGTGTATGTTTTCCTTTTCTCTCATCTGTTTTTGCAATCTATCCAATCAATATTTTTATTAATTTCCCTCCTTTTATTGCTTCAATGTAATTTCCTGTTCTAGCTCATACTGCTGTATCACCTGAAAAAACTGCCATCTATTTCAGATCTAAACATCCCCTTTTTATATGTTCATTCTCTATTTTTCCTGTTTTTGATCCTCCATGCCTTATAACTTTTAGTTATGTACTCACCATAACTTTAGATGTTTGGGATCCATCTCACCTACATTCTGTACTGATGGGCTCGGAGCCGATCCTCGGCTCCGACTCGGCACGCTATGCTATAGAGCGAAGCCTCTTATTGGCTGAGCTATTCTCTATCCCAGGATGCACCACCACTAATCCCCCAGATCTTGTTTGTCCACATTCATGCACACACACATAACTTGTTTATATAACATTGCCAGATGTTTCAAGATGAAACAATAGAATTCGGACCGTCCAATCTCTTCTGATCTCCAAGGCAGGGGGAAGGAGGCTGGGTTATTGGGAATGTAGGCGAGATGGATCCCAAACATCTAAAGTTATGGTGAGTACATAACTAAAAGATGTTATGTGATCCTATCTCGCCTACATTCTGTACTGATGGGACAGCGTCCCTAGCACCTAAATCCTGGGTGGCTCACTGGAAAACACTCCTGAGCACTGTGGAACCAAATGAAGCTCGCCCCCGAGATGCCACATCCAATTTGTAGTGGGAAATGAAAGTGTGCGGGGAAGACCATGTAGCCGCAGCACAAATGTCACTAATGGCAAGCTTAGAATGGAATGCTATTGAAGTAGCCATAGCTCTTGTAGAGTGAGCTTTGACAGAGGTCGTAAGCTCTTTATTAGAAGAGGAATAAGCTTGACTAATACAGTCCCTGATCCATTTGGCAATAGTGACCTTTGTGACGGCTTTGCCCAATTTATTATCCGAAAAGGACACAAACAATTGATCTGCTTTCCTTGTTTGTTTGGTCCTGTCTAAATAAAAACGCAATTGCCTGTGGACATCCAATGTGTGGAATATGTATTCCGCTTTGTTTGAGTACTTTGGAAAGAAAACTGGAAGTTCTAATGACTGTTGTAGGCAAAAACTGGAACAAACTTTAGGGACAAAGGATGGATTAGGCCTGAGAGATACTCTATCTTTGTGAAAAACCAGGTACGGTGGTTTTACAGATAGAGATTGAAGCTCTGAAACCCTTCTGGCAGAAGTAATCGCTACCAGAAAAGCAGTTTTCCAAGATAGAAATTTCAAATCACATGTTGCTGCCGGTTCGAAGGGGGAGGAGGTTAAGGCACGTAACACCACATCGAGATCCCACGGAGGAGCAGGATGAGAAATCGGAGGTCGTAAAAGCGCAGCACCTTTCATGAAAGTTTTACACAATCTGTTGCTCATTAAAGGTGGGTTTATAGATTCATGAAAATTGGAAATAGCTGCCAATTGGACCTTGATGGTAGAGACTGAAGAACCTTGATTGAATAGGGAAGTTAGAAATTTTAGAACTTCCGATACAGGAACAGTGATGGGATCCAGACCCCGGAGTTGAGCCCAAATAGCAAATCTCTTCCATTTGCTAGTATACAATTTCTTAGTGGCAGACTTGTGGGCCGAAGATAAGATATGTATGACTTCCGGGTCTAAGGTGTGATTCCTGACTATAGTCGGAAGAGGAGGAGCCAAGCTGTTAACCTCAAAGTGTGAAGGGACTGGTGGAGTAGTCCCGACTGATGAATTAATAGGTCTGGGATCTGATCCAGGAACCATGGACCGTCCAGTGCATATTTCCAAAGATAGGGGAACCAGACCTGACGAGGCCAGTAAGGAGCAACTAAGATCATTCTGCTCCCCAAGTGAGACGCCTTTTGGATCACTCTGGGAAGGAGGGGAACTGGGGGGAAGGCGTATAGCAAGCCGGTGGGCCAAGGATGGGCTAGTGCGTCTATAGGGCTCTCCCCTGGAGCTGGAGTGAGGGAAAAGAACTTTTTGCACTTCGCGTTCAGCGGGGTTGCTGAAAATCTGAGTTGCCACTGTATTGTTCAGAGACCACTCGTGAGGAGAGAGGATAGTTCTGCTCAGTCTGTCGGCTATCACATTGGATTTGCCAGGGATATGAGTTGCTATCAGAAAACGTCTGGTCGCCACTGCCCATTCCCATACTCTCATGGCCTCTCTGCAAAGAGGGTAGGATCTGGTTCCTCCCTGCTTGTTCAGGTACCAGACCACTGACATGTTGTCGGAGTGAACGGCAATCATGCCCTGAGGGAGGTAATCGTGGAGGGCTTGTAGAGATAGAAGCACCACCCTCATTTCCAAAATGTTGATATGAAGAAGACTCTCTTCTGAATGCCATTTGCCTTGGACTGACCTGCCCAGGAAATGCCCCCCACCCCATCTGGGAGGCGTCCGTAGTCAAAGTGGCCATAGGAGGAGGTGGAAGCAAGGGTGACCCTGATCCAGATTGGAGGGCACCAGCCACCAGCGAAGGTCCCGTTTGCAGGTTTCCGTGATCCGTATGAGGTGACTGAGAGGGAGATCCTGAAAGGACCACTGTGTCGAAAGAAGCCACTGGAGAATTCTCATATGCAGCCTTGCTAGGGGGACTAGAAGAACAGTGGCCAACATAGATCCCAATAGCTGCAGGACCATTCTGGCTGGAGCTTTGGATCTGAGAAGCAAGGCTCGAACTTGAGCCTGTATGGTTTGTATCCTTTCTGTAGGAAGATAGACGCGCATTCGGTTTGAGTCTATCTCTACTCCGATGAATCTTATGCGTTGAGATGGCAGCAACACAGACTTTGGCCAATTGAAGGTGATTCCAAGGGAAGTGCCCAGTGATATTGTGGCTTGTAGGTTCTGCAATAGTAGACACCTGGAGGTGGCAGTTAGGAGCCAGTCGTCCAGATACGGAAACACCTGGAATCCTAGACTCCTCAGGTGAGCAGTCACGACCGCCAAACATTTGGTGAACACCCAGGGGGCTGTGGTGAGACCAAAGGGCAGCGCGCAGAACTGAAAATGACTGTCTCCTAGGCTGAAGCGCAAATGTCTCCTGGACGCCTGATCTACCATGATGTGGTAATACCAAATACCAAAACTTGACGATGCAGGATATGACCCTCACTATTCAAGTTGGGGTAGATTTAATACACCTAGTAAGTCCTTGTCTTCGTCTAGTACAGTATTTACTGGATTCTTATGAGTTGGTTCACCGGTAACTTACTCTATGTAGGATTGATGATTTTTTAGTATCAGTGTTAGATTAGGTTAATTTTGGTCATGACAATGACATTCTGGTTCATGTTTCATGTTTACTTTTATCTTATTTGTTTATCTGTTTACTATGTTGTGCGCATGCCTTGACCAGATAGGGTCCGGCATGTTTTTAAATAGCTGACACTCATTTAAAAGAATTTTAAAAAATGATTTTCTGTGTTTTAATGGGTGACTTAGTCACCATAAAATACAGGCAGGACATGTTTTACATTTTGAAGGAACTTTGTTACCATTTTACACTGATTGTATTTGTAACAATTTCGCGCCGCTCTTTTGTTTGGCGCGTTTTTATGTTTAAAAAAGAAACTGTTACAGGTTTTACTTTGTACTCTGAGGAAGCTACACCAGGGGTTGTAGCGAAAACGTTGCTTGTTTTGGTAATAAAAGGTGCGTTAAGACTAAATATCGTGGAGTGGATTTTGTGACTTACCGATTACTCTGAAACAGTTTGTTTTTCTTGGTCTTTCGTTTCAGCAACAGTTTGTCTTTAATGATGTGGTAATAGGCGTCCTTGAGATCTATGGAGCACATCCAAACACCTTTCTCCAGCAGTGGGAGAATGGATTGTAAGGTGACCATTCGGAACTTGGACTTTTTGACTGAAAGATTTAGAATGCTGAGATCCAAAATGGGCCTCAAGTCCCCGGTCTTTTTTGGCACCAAAAAGAATCTTGAGTAAATTCCTAATCCGATCTGGTCTGCGGGGACTGGTTGGATGACTCCTTTTTGAAGCAGCTTTGAGACTTCTAAGGCTACAATTTCCCGTTGACTGGGTGGCGGGTCCAGGATTTTCTTGGACGGAGGTGGGGAGTGAGAAAAGGGAATGGCGTAACCTCCGGCGATAATTCGAAGCACCCATCGGTCCTGAGTGATACCTTCCCAGGCTTTTAGGTGCCTCGAAAAACAACCCCCGACTGGCTCCGGAGCTGCACAGTTGGGCAATCCCTCAGGGATTGTGAAAGGCTGAAGAGCCACGAAAGGACTCGCGGTCTCCAGTGTTGCGGGGGCCTCTGCCACCTCTGGGACGGCGTCTTCCAGAAAAATTTCCCCCTCCTCTGTCTCTAGAAGGTGGATCGTCCTGCTGTGAGGGATAAGACTTCTGGGATCTACGGAACCACATTTTCCCTCCTCTTTTAGCCTTGGGATAAGGCCGAAAGGGAGTGGAAAATTGTGCCCCTACGGCAGTCAAAGTCTTACCTTCTTGCTCGCAGCGGGCCAATGTGTCCTTTACCTTGGGTCCAACAAAGAGGACCCATCAAAGGGAGCGTCGGCAAAGGAAGACTTAAAGGCTTCCGCAAAATGACACAGGCGGAGCCAGGCTTGCCTCCGTAGGGCAATACCCGTACCCGCCGCTCTACTCGCCCCTTCGGCCGCATATGAAATGAGCCTCATGGACGAGTTTGATATCGATGACAGTGTAGCCAACTGAGAGCCAACCGTCTGGGCCAGCTGCTCAGGTAGGTTACCCAAGAGGGTATCTGAAAGCTCATTGATCAGATCCCTCTGAAACCTGGTGAAGTGCGTTAAATAGTTCAGGGACCTTAAGGTAAAGGCCGCTGAACTGAGGGTGCGCTTCCCGTACCGATCCATGCTCCTAGACTCCTTATTAGGAGGATGGACGGACGTCGAAGCCTCTGCTACATCTTCTTGGGTAGCAGATGCCACCACCAAGGCATCTACAGCCACACCTTTTGTCAAAAACTCCTTCTCTGGGGGTGCTGATAGGAACTTATTTGGGTGAGCAGGCACCGGTTCCACAGAGTCTGAATGTTCCCACGCCCTTCGACAGATCGAATCTAGGAGCTCGTCGAAGGGCAGAGACACCCAGGAGGCGGAGGGCTGAGCCCCGAAGGCCTTAAGGAACACCGACTCGTCAGCAGAAGGGGGTTTGGAATGCCAGCCGCCTCGTTGTTTGAGGGCTTCCAGGATGTCTGCAAAGGAGACATCATCTGAGGACGACTTAGGGGACCCCTCTGCATCATCAAGATCAGTGTCTGATGTGAGAGACTCATCGGGGGAGTCAACGTGCTTCCTCTGGCACGATGTTTTCCTTGGGGGTTCCTCTGAAGAAACTTCAGAGGGACCTCCAGGAGGGGGGGAACCCCCAGTGGGGGTGACCTCAGGCCCCGGGGCTCTGCTGTCTAAGGACAGGGGGACTGCCAAAGACACAGTCTCCGTATGTAGGGAAGGCGCTGGTGAGACCGTGGAGGTAGCCAAAGAAGATTTGGCTAACGCACTCCTCATGGCCCTGAAGGCCGGACCACCAGAATCCTGGGAAGGTCCAACCCCCATGGCCACAACAGTAGATGGTACCCCCGCAGCCGACGCACCGAGAGGAAGGCTTGGAACCGAAAACATTAGTCCCGAAGCGTCCACCCCGGGGCCGACAGAGGAGGTCCGTGTACTGAACTCCGACTCGAGAGCCGGGGTTGGAGTAAGGGTCGGGGCCGACCCGAAAACCTCCATCGGCTCCACCAGCACTGGCTCCAACGGTGCCGAGGCTGTTGGAGGAGGAATCAGAATTACAGGGTGGGCCATCGGCTCCGAAGCCGAATGGGCTGGAGCCGAAACAAGTTTTGGGAACACAGGAGACTGAAAAAGTCTTAGGAGCACCCTGTCGATGTCCAAATCAGACATCTTGGAGGATCTAAATGAAACTGATCGGGTCCGAACCGACTTCTCCATCGGCTCCAAAGGACTGGGGGACCGGCTCCGAATGGACTCAACGAATATCGGTGCCGAGGGAGATCCCAAAACAATTTCCCTCAGTGCTGAGGAGGGCTTTGGTGCCGAAGGGGTAGTGTCTGAGCCAGCAACCCTCATCGGCTCCAAAATCAGTGGAGCCGATGAAGGTGACCCGCCTCTCGAAGCCCCAGTCATCGGCTCCGAAACCAGAGGAGTCGAGACTGGGGGCATCGAGGCAGACCGTTCCGCCCTCGGCTCCGAAGTCCGTGGAGCCGATGGAGAAGCCTGCCTGGATTTCTTAGTAGTCGATTCCGACGGGCTGGTCGGAGCCGACGCTTTCTTTTTTTTAGTTGGAGAGGATGAGGAAGATAAGGCCTCCTCGAAGGAGGGTTTAATCAGCCCTTTCAGGATTAATTTATTTTTCCTCTCTTGGAGGACCCTAGAGGAAAAGGCGTGACACACGCTGCAGGACTCCTGTAGGTGCTTGGCGCCTAAGCAGTATACGCACGAGGAGTGGTCATCAGTTATAGACATTTTATAACTGCACCTCGTGCACTTCTTGAACCCTGAGGGTCTATGTTCTTTAGACATAATGTCTCTGAAAAAGTCACTATAACAGTAGTAAAGATCACTGTAGACAGAAAAAAATACAGATTTTAAACAATAAAAGTTTTTTTTTTTTTTTTTAAACGATAAATCAAAAATACTACAATACAATTATCACGAACAGCAAAAAGGAGGGCCAAGAACCCTCTAACTCAAACAGGTACTTGACCTCCTTAAAAAGAAATAGAAACTGCTAATGAATAGGGGAAGGCCCCTCTAACTTAAACGGGAAACCTTTCCCTAAACAAACACACAAATTTACCACAAAATTATATCCAAAAACACTCGTACAACAATAGCTGTTAAAACAGCTTTTTGGGTAAGAATAGAGAATTTCCTGACAGGAAAACTTTAGAAAAAAACAGCACTTAGCTCAGCCAAGTTTGAGACCACGTCCTAGCTTGTAAGCGGCAAACGAGATCTGGGGGATTAGTGGTGGTGCATCCTGGGATAGAGAATAGCTCAGCCAATAAGAGGCTTCGCTCTATAGCATAGCATGCCGAGTCGGAGCCGAGGATCGGCTCCGAGCCCATCAGTACAGAATGTAGGCGAGATAGGATCACATAACATCTTATCTTATTACTTTAATATCTTATATTATTTCCACTGTGCTTTCTCAAATTGCTGTTGAAGTCTCCCACTGTAGTAATTGACATATTTAATAGGACAAAGCTTTTAAGTTCCACATACATCTTTTTCCTCTTCATCATATTCTGTGCGCATAAACTACAGTTACCCTTACACATTGCCCTGGCCAAATTTCCCTTGGTCAGTATGAATACTACTTCTGGTCTTCCCTGAAATGAGGTTGCTGGCCCAGTGGGACTAACCAAGTCAACAAAGCTAAATAAAGTAAAATAAATAAATAAATCAGTGACATTTTATTTACTTATTAACTTTCTTTTCTTTTATTTATTTCATTTTGATAACTGTGTATGTAGACTGGTCCAAAGACCTTTTTCAGTCATGACCCAGGCAGTGATTAAAACCAAAAAAAAAAAATGTTCATTGCATTACATAAATACTGTATTGAAAAAGAGTAAATTGTAGAATAAGACAATTTAAACAAAGCAAAAGTAAGGAAATTAAATGTAGACATTACTTACATTTGAGTTGACCAAACAGATAGGTCATCATAATTGTCTTCAAGCCCCTTTTTCCCATTTTTACATGGGTCAGGGTGTCCCATCAACAATAGTGTGACTAAATCACCTAGAGCCCATGTTTACACACCCAAGTGGCTAGCCCTGAACTGGACAGGTATCAGAAAGTAAGTAAAATATATACAGCATGTACATTTGAGTTAATCAGTTGGGTAAATCACAGGTTTGAAAGGTATGAGTAAGGATGGTTTGCCTTTGTAGAGCAAAGACTTTACTAGCTATAGTCCTGAAAGCCGTTACAAGTTGACTCACTATGAGATCATTTTTTTGTTTTTTTTTCTGAAAGACTGATGTGTGGTTTGTTGCCTAACCTCTGGAGGGAGGTGGTTTCAGACAGCTGAACTGAGTTTACAGAGGGCTATTGTTTTGAAGTTGGGTCTGTCTTGATAAAAAAAGCCATCTTGGTTGTTTCTGAGAGAGAAGTTTTGTTTTCTAAATTGAAACTTTGATTTTAGTGGGGACACTGGCCTTGCTTGATGATTTTAAAAATAAATCTGGTAAAATTAGAGTGGATGTTTAGTTAGTGAGCTGCCATTTTATTCCTTTAGTAGATAGCGGTGATGGGCAGTGCCTTCTGCTTGTAATACAAATCTGCAAATCTTATTTATTGTGGTTTGTATACTCTTGAGTGTTTGTACTAAAATGGTAATTGAGTATTGGGAGGCTGTACTCTGTTTCAGAAATGATGATGTTGCATGTCAGGGACTTGGTGGAGAAAGCAGATGAGTTATTTTGTAACAAAGTTTTAATTGAATCAGAGTTTTGATGGAAACCTTCTTTGTGAGACCAGTAAAAGCAGTGGTACTTCCCCCTCCAAATACCTCTGTGTTTAGGGTCTTGTCAAAAGCAAACCTGTAATTACATGGTTACCTAAATACATGCAGCTGCAATCCTGTTCTGATGGACCCCATTGCTAACTACACCACCTAAGACTTTGGCTTCTGTTGCTTTCGTGTTGGTATACGAATAAATGACTGTTTGTGAGTTCTGTTTAAGCAGCTTTATTCTATACAAACATCACTATAGAGGCTTATTGACCGTGACTTAAGTAACTTGTATACAAATTAACTACTGCGATCATACGTGCTCACTCTCTGGCTGCTTCTATGAAATGGCACTAGGGATTGCACGTGTCAGGAATTTATACATGCATGCACAGCTTTGCATGCTTTTTAAAGACATAGCACACAAACGTTACACTCTGATCTACGTGCTCCCTGTTTGAGAAATGAATCATGCAATTTGTCATGAGATTATTTAGCATGCAGACATCACAGATAATCTAAAGACAGGCATTATACAGTACTAAGTAAACACATATATACAATCAAGTCCATGCTGCTGTGTATTTCACACTAGGCACAGAAACTCGTCCATATTGTGTAGCATAAAGTTGGGAATCAGATTTTGCAACTGGGATAGTCCTTGCAAAATGGTTGACCTGTGGAATGTCCGAATTACATTCTTGAGCAGAATCAGACTTTTGAACACATTCTGGTCTGGAAACAATATCTGACTTATTCTTTGATTTGGAATTTGCATCACAGATACAATGTTGTGATTGCAATGATGATTCTGGTACAGGAAGAAGATGTCTGCAATTCCTCCTATATTCCACACCCTCGGAGTTTACCAAATAGGATCTCGGCTTGACACATGCCTGTAATCTGTCCTATTTGATCAAAATCTTTCTTTTTCTGAATTTGTACCATCTCTCCTTCCCTCAAAGAATGAAGTAATCTGCTCAATCTGTCATAGCTAGATTTCTGGATATTATGCTTCTTCAACAATTGAGCCTTGATGGTTTTATTGTTCTTAGAGTTAGGCTGCAACAAACTTTATGAAATAGATAGCATAGTTCTAGTTTGTCTGGAAAGTAGTCTCAGCAGGTGAGCCAAGAATATCATTACAAGGTATGTTTCTGAGATTAAGTAAATTCAAGAATACATCGGTATTGTCACACTTTGACTTTTCAAGTAATTGCATTTCACTCTGTACTGCTCGTTGGATTCTGGATATTCAGGACTACTAGTGACATGTACAAAGTCCCATTGTCTTGCAAATTTCTGAAACAACTGGCTAGTAAACTGAGTACCATAGTCAGAATAAAGTTTATGTGGACTACCATGAACTGAGAAATGACATTTCGACCTAGTAATAACAGCTACTGAGGTTACATTTGGTAGCAGATCAATCTCATACCCGTTCAAATAAGAGTCTACCAAAACCAAGTAGTGTTGATGGTTCCACTCAAAGATATCAGTTGCTACGGTAGACCAAGGTAGTTCAGGTATTGGATGTACCTGAAGCGGTTCTTTTTGCAAATGGTACTCTTGCATACTGAACAAAAAGGAAGAACTCTATCAATGTCTTTTGAAAATGAAGGCCAAAATACTAGTTCTCTTGCCCTTCTCTTAGTGGATAATAAACCTGGGTGACCACAATGCAAAATCTGAATACATTCTTGCTGTAAGGAAGCAGGAACAACAATTTTAGGACCTTTGAAAATAATGCCATCTACCATCAACAATTCATCTCTGTAAGGAAAATATGATTGCACCTCAAGTGATACACTAGATTGCTTTGACAGCCATCTGACACTGATGTAGAGATTAAGTTTTTGTGAAATTGCATCAGTCGTAGTGTGATCTCTCAATTTATCAAGTCTAGTGGTGGAAAAATTATGCACTGACATTACATCAAAGTCAAAAGATTCAAGTTGCTCTGCTGTATTTCTAGGCAATATGGATAAGGTATCAGTCAAATAGAGCAATTTACCTTTAGAGTAGACCATTTTGAAATTGTACTTTTGCATTGTGACCATCATTCTTCGTAGTCTCGCTGGAGTAGAATGCATAGGCTTCTTTAGAATGGTAACTAGATGATGATGTTCAGTTTCAATCTGGATAGCTCGACCATAAATATAATCGTGAAACTTGGAACATGCGAAAACTATCGCCAAAAGCTCTTTCTCAAGTTGAGCATAATGCATCTCAATTTGAGTAAGTGTCCTAGAGGCATAGGCTATTGGTCTGCCCTCTTGAAGAATAACTGCACCAAGACCATATTTTGAAGCATCACAGGAAAGAACAACTGGTTTATTCACATCATAGTATCTTAACATAGGTGGGGTGGCAATTTTCTGCTTAAGGTCATAAAGCAACATTCTGATGATCCAACCATGACCATACAACATTTTTGTGTGTTAGCTCTCTCAAAGGTGCTGTCAACTTACTGAAGTCTGGTATAAACTTGCCTAAATAGTTGACCATGCCCAAAAAACCCTGTAAACCTTGTACCTTATCTGCTGCTGACATCTGTAAAACAGCTGTTTGATTGGTTGGGTCAGGTCTTAAGCCTGTACTTGAAAACAAATGACCTATTTACGCAAGTTCTTAAATTCTGAATATGCACTTCAGAGGATTGAGCTTCAAATTTACTTCACTTGCTCGCTCTAGAACTTTCTTGAGGTTTCTGTCATGCTGTGCTTTGCCAATGCCTCCAACTAATTGATAGTCTACTATTATGGCACAAGGATAACCTGGAAACATTTGTTCCATTGCACGCTGAAAGACTTCACTTGCAGAATTTATCCAAATGGCATCCTTAGGAATTTGTATCTGCCAAATGGAGTACCAAAAGTAGTTAGAAATGAGGACTTGTGATTAAGCATCACTTGCCAAAATGAATTCTTATAGGTTCATAGATGGGTACTAGGCTATCTGCCTGAAGGCATTTATAAGCCTAGCCAGAATGTGTTGGCTTTCGCCGCCCCCTTAGATTAGTTCCCTATGCCTCTGTCCAGCAGAGCCACTGAAGTGATCCCCGAGGTAAACTTTCTGTTTCCCATACACTCATCAAGGTTTCTTTTGAATAGTGTTAGCGAGGAGCTCTGCCTAATGTAGATTGGGATCTTGTTCCAAAGCATGGGAAGTCTCTGGGACAGGAATCTATCCCTCCTGCACGTCCTATTTATTGTTGTGGTGAGGTTTAGATCCCTATAGCGTGTGGCTCGAGGGGATAAGGTTTTCTTTAGGTGGAGCATGTCCATCAGTTCTGAGTTGGACATGGCCTTGTATGTCAGGCAGAGATCACCTCTGAGTAGGCAGTATGCAAACGAGTACAACTGGAGTTTCTTCAGTCGAGCTGCATAGGGCATCTGTTTGAGGCCATTGATCCTCTTGGTGAGGTACTTCTGTGGTCTTTCCAGCTGTTGCAGGTGTCTTGTAAGGTACATCCCAAATGGGGCGTTGTACACTAAAATGGGTCTGATGAGTGATGAGTAGAGGGGCACAATGACCTCTTTTGATCTGGATACAAACCCTTTTGTGATTAGGTGGGCCACGTAGAAAGATTTTCTAACCACTTTGGCAATGTGATTATCAAAGGTGAGATTACTATCTACTTGGGTCCCCAGATCCCTTATTACGTCTTCCGTATTTAGGGGACTACCACCTATGTGGTAGTTTGTGGGTACTTTGTTTTTTCCAAAGGGGAAAAAACATTTCTCTTTGCATCCAAAACAGAAAATAGAGTGGCATTTGGTATTAGAGCTGCAACTTCCTCAACTGTGCGCATTAGATGATATGGCCTTTTTAATGCTTTGTTCAAATCTCTAGGATCAATACATATTCTGATTTCATCTGAGCCTTTCTTATGAGCGGCTACCATGGATAACACATATTCAGTTGGTTCTGTGATTGGACAAATTACACCTTGCTGCACCAGCTTATTCAAATAAGCTTTAACTTTATTTTGCCTTGGTACTGGAACTCTTCTTGCTGGTCTGCATTGGTATTGGAGCTCTTCTTGCTGGTCTGACTACTGGAGTGACCTCGGGATCTAACTTCATAGAGTACACAAATGGAAGTTTGCCCAATTTGTCATCAAAAACATCAGCATACTCTGAGGAAATGGCTTCGGAAAAACTTGAACTTGAAACTGCACTCACATGATGAACTTCTTAGCAAAAGAAATCAGATTCATTCTCAAACTGTCTTTGAGACCTAGTAAAGATTGCACTGGTTGTTGGACTATGTGGAATAATAAGTTGTAACAGTTCTCAGCCAAATAACATGAAAGTATCACTGAACCTTCAATTTGAATTTCTTCACCTCTATACGCAACAAGTCTCGCACTGCTGGTTACATTGAGTCATTCATTAGTTCTCACTTTTGCAAATGTGTCCGCTGATTTAAAACTACATTTTAAGCCAGTGTCTGCTTTGAGCTCTGTGGATTTTTCATTGATCTGAACCACACAAAACACTTGACTCCTTATTTTAATAAGGTTACTGCATCAGCTCTTTCTCCAAATACTGATACACCATCCACATAGAAAGCTGACTGTTTTGGCTCTACTTGATCAACTTGCTTTTTTGTGTGACCTTTCTTTATAACTGAGTGAAGCTTACTGGATTTGCAAAACGTTTGGAAATGGATTCATTTTTTACACTTGTGACATTGTTGACTGTATGCTAAACACTTCTCTCTTTTAGACTCATGATTTGTGCCATAATTACGACAGTTAACAATAAAGCTAGTCTTGGGTTTTACTGATTCACATTTGTGTTGCACTGAGCTGACAGTGGAGCTTGCACTTTTTCAAGAACTTTCTGGATAGCTTCATACCTTCTTTGGAAACCCTGAGGCTGCCCCTTGCTTAGGCCTGTTTCTCTTTGCCACATGTTACCTACTGTCTACGTTTGCTCTGGAGCTCACTGAAACCATGCTTTTGTCACTCACAAGCATATTCGTATGTCTTTCTGTCACCTCATGGATCTGACAAATCTCTATTCTTCTTCTTCTTTTGGCTTTTAGGGGTCGCCACAGCGGATCATCTGTCTGCTCATGATTGGCAGTGGAGTTTTACGCTGTCGGTGTCGAGTTGCCAGCCTTCCACAGAAGGCACACACTCACACCTAGGGCCAATTTAGAGTGTCCAATCCACCTACTGCATGTCTTTGGGATGTGTGAGGAAACTGGAGCACCCGGAGGAAACCCACGAGACCACAGGGAGGGCATGCAGACTCCGCACAGAAGGCACTCCAGCCGAGAATCGAACCGGAGAACCTCTTGCTGTGACGCAGCAACGCTAACCGCTGCACCACTGTGGCCGCCTACTGACAAATCCTCTATTGCATTGCTTAATGTCAGATCACTGTCATGAAGTAAAATCTTTCTCACTGCAGCACTATTAATATCACACACAAGTCTGTCCTTTATCAGCTCATCCTCCAAATCACCAGACCGACATGTTTTAGCTCTGTTTCTCAAGTCAGTTATATAAGCTGCAAATGTTTCCCCCGATTTAAAATAAATGCCTCTCTACTGTAATGTTTATCTGGGGGGGTTGCACATTTTTCTGAACTTATGCTTCAAACACTTGGGGGTCTTCCCTTGATTCAGCTTGCACAACAATATGGCAGTCTGCACCATCACCTTCATACACTGCTGGTGCATATACAAATGAACGTTCTTTTTCTATGGCCTCAGATCCTGCTATATTTAGCAAAATGAATGCCTTGGCGTGTGCCTCTTTAACTGCATAAGCTGCTTGTATGAAAATAGACTCTTGTTCAAATATTCTCCAGTTCTCTGCAGTATTCTGATCAAATACAAGTGGCTGAGGTTTTCGAAATCCATCTGCCATATTAACATATACCAGCGAAGGGTCTTGCAAATATGCTCGAATATACACACACACACACACACACACACACACACACACACACACACACACACACACACGTGTGCATCAGTGATGGGCATAAACACAATTTGCTCAATGCTTTTGTGCTCCGTATTATACTTTCTGTCTTTACGCTTATCGGAATTGTGTGAATGAACAACTTCATAGTACTTTCAAATAACTGGACTTTTTGAAATAAACTTCTCGGGTTTTTCGATGCTTTATTGCACTTTGTAAAATAGCTTTTCAGATTTCTCGATGCTTTACTGTACTTTGCAAAACAGCTTTTCAAATTTCTCGATGCTTTACTGTGCTTTGCAAAATAGCTTTTTAAACTTTTTGATGCTTTACAGAGCTTTATGGAACAATTTCTTGGACTTTTCGATGCTTTATGAAATCTTTGATTGGTAAAGGCAGAAATGCTAAAGTCACTCATCACTCATTATGCTTGCGGAATTGGTAAAGGCAGAAATGCTAAAGTCATTTACTTTCAAAACTGGTAAAGGCAGAAATGCTAAAGTTATCACTTGGAACTTTATTGATAAAGGCAGGAATGCTACAGTCATACGCCATCACTTGTGAAAGTCATCACTTTAAGAAACATTCGAGAACTTTAAGATGCAACTGAGCAATTCACGAGTACTGTAATACTCTTGCAATCTTTTGTAAGAAATACCTTTTAACAATGCAAGAAACGTATTAAGCAACTGTACAATGTGAATAAATCGAACTTCTGTTGCCCAGATTCAATATCTTTTGAAGTATTTGCACCTTGCAAATGACTACATGCAATACACTGAAATGTCCCCAAAATGGCGATACCTTGCTAGGCAAATCTTTACAGTAGAAGAAGCACTCTGTAATGGAGACAATTTCCAAATAGACACACCCAGCACGAAAGCATTTATAAAAATAACCATATGTTTACTGGATTACACAAAATAGTTGCACTTTGCACACACTGAACTCTTTGAAATAGATGCATAGTAAACAGACACTATAAGCATTTTTTCACACCCTGAGATACTCTGAATAACTTTAATTACACCCTTGATACAATACTAAGTCATAGCTATATCCAAGAACAGCACTTTGCCGAAACACAAGCAGTCCCCTTGCTTTATTTTTGTTTACTGCCCTTTTCTCTTTTCTTATTATATTCTTTTTTTGCTCATTTAAGTCCGTTTTTATGCCCATTGTACTTTTCTTGTGCTCGTTTTACTGTAAACATGCCCAATTCTGCCTTAAATATGCTCGTTTTGTACTTTAAAGTCAGTTGTCTTGTCCAATACTTTTATCTTAAAACATTTTCTTTAGTTAACAAACTTTTTGTACTTTCCACTTGCCTGATAATTTGGTTTGTGCCCTTGTAATGCCCTTTCTTTCCTCTTTTTGCATTGAGTAAATCATCTTCTTCTTTTGGCTTTTCCTGGTTAGGGGTCGCCACAGCGGATCACCTGTCCGCTCATGATTGGCAGTGGAGTTTTATGGTGTCGAGTTGCCAGCCCGGCGCCCAACCTTCTAAAGAAGGCACATACATGCACACACACACACCTAGGGCCAATTTAGAGTGTCCAATCCATCTACAGCATGTCTTTGGGATGTGGGAGGAAACTGGAGCACCCGGAGGAAACCCACACGACCACAGGGAGGACATGCAGACTCCACACAGAAGGCACCCCAGCCAAGGATCAAACCAGAGAACCTCTTGCTGTGAGGTGGCAACACTAACTAACGCACCACCACGGCCGCCCTTTCGCATTGAGTAAATAATTTGTATTATTTTTTATTACCTTTGATTCTTTCTGGTTATGTTTGTACTGTTTTCTCTCATTTTCACCTTCACTGCTGTCTTTAGATCTCATGGCTCCAAATGTTCTTCTCTTTTTCATCCCGGTTCTGACACCATGTCTCTTTCAGGTTGGTACACTAATAAACGAGTCTTCATGGGTTCTGTTTAAGCAACTTTATTCTATACAAGCACTTAACTATAGAGTCGTATTGACTGTGACTTAAGTAACTTGTATACAAATTAACTACTGCGATCATACATGCTCACTCTCTGGCTGCTTCTACAAAATGGAACTAGGGATTGCACGTGTCTGGAATTTTTACATGCACACACAGCTTTGCATGCTTCTTAAAGACATAGCATGCACACGTTACACTCTGATCTACAGCTTCTATCCTCACTTAAATAGTTATATTGATAAGGTGATCCCTATCAACACCAAAATGTAATAGGAGATATAAAAACAAATCCCTTTTGGAATAACCATATATGTATAAACTATATAACAAAAGAAAGAAATTAATGTCCATAAGAAGTCCTACTGTACCCACCTTAAGAGCTCATTTAAACAAATTAGTAAAGAGCTTGAGGGTGCCATTAGGAAACTCAAATTTGAATGAGCTTAAAATAGCCACTGAAACTACTAATAACTATATATTTTTTTATGTGTCAGGAACTTAAGAACTAACATCCAGAAATTCTCACAGCTAGTCCACAATGGTGCTGCTCATTCTGACCTAAAGGAAATAGTTAATATCCTAGCTGAAAAATTTACTGCAAATTTTGCTCCAAACACAGTTGTAACAATTCCACAGTCTCAGCCACCCACATAACTACCATGGAACCAGTTCTGTCAGCCTTCTCAAAATCTAAAAGTGCCTTATCTGTGGGCCTTAGTAACACACCAGATTACCTGAATATTGATACCAAATATGGCTTATCTGAACCCCATTCTTAAACTCTTTATTCATTCTCAAAGCCATTGCACATGGATGGCCCAATGACATCCTAGCAACTATAGACTATTACTCTCACTAGCCTCATATGTATGTTTACAGAGCATATCTCCAACCTCATTAATATGGACATTGAAAATCTCTTAATCCTGGACTCTCTCAAGTTGGCTTTGTCAAAAATAGTTCCTGATTCTTTAACATAATGAATTTATTTGAACAAAGTCATCAAAACAGTGGATAGCAGATATACAGTACATGCAGCATATCTGGACCTGACCAAGGTCTTTGAAAGTATTCCTTACGTAGGTGGTGTTGTCAGACTTGTAATTCTTAGTATAAATCCCTATATTATATTATTGATGGAACTGATGTGGTTAGAGTTGTAGGTGACACTTTTGAAAGCAAAGAGGTTGCCATGGTATACCACAGGACTCAATGATTAGCTCTCCTCTATTGGCATCTGTTTCTCAGACCTTTAATGCAACAATCATAGCCTATCCACTTAAAGAAATCCCAATCCCTCTGAGCTACATGCTCTAGGGACCTAAACCTTGTCACCACAATAAATAGAACATGCTGGAGGGATAGATTCCTGTCCCAGAGGCTTCCCATACTCTGGAACAGACTACCTATCTATGTCAAACAAAGCTCCTCATTAGCACTCTTCAAGAAAAATCTTGATGATTGGATGGGTAATAGTAAATTCACCCCGGGGATCACTTCTGTGGTTCTGCTTGACAGGGGCACAGGAAAATAATTTTCTTGGGTGGTGAAAGCCAGCGTACATTTTTGGCTAGGCTTGTATAGGCCCTAGGGTCAGTAGTCTAGTACCTACCTATGAACCTATGATTATTTAAGTTTGTGAACAACTGTAAATTGAGTGTTTGTATTCATTCCTCCACTGACTCACAATTGCTACAACATGGGTTAGACCACGTTGACAACGTATGCAAGGAGAATGGTTAGAAACTAAATAAGAAATAATTTATAGTTCAATCTGGTAGACATTTCTGCAGTATACAATACAGGTGACATCCCCTCAAATTAGACACTCTTGTAAGGGATCTAGCTAATCTTGTTGATAGTTCCTTATGTTTTGACCATCATGACTTTGCAGCACTTAAAAATTCTTCTCTGGTCTAACTAATTTCCAAACACATCTCTCCTAGATCCAGAAAAGTCTCAATTCCATTTTGCTCATCTCTTATCAACCATTATTGAATACAGTGCCCCTTTTGATATGTATTTGTCAAAATATATCCCACAGCTTGACAGATCCTAAGCAACTCCTAACTAAAAAGAGCAGTAACCTCCAGAAGTGTAGCAAGGGTGGGGTGAAGGGGACAGCCACTCCATACAGAAGGTGTTGGGAGCATGATTGGGAGATGATCAGTCAGTAGCAAAATTCATTTCCATATATGCATTTCTGGATGCCATTATTGAAATGAATAGATGAAATATGTGTAGTATAAGTTGTAACAAGCAGCTTGCTACATTTTTAAAGAAAGAATATGACTTTTTTTTTTTGCTTCTCACTTTAAAATGAAGATTCCACAGAGAGAGAGAGAGTGAGAGAAGAGGGATCTGGTTTGCTGGCTTGCTCTAGAGGTGCAAAATCTAGATCAGGGAGCAAACCTTTTTTTTTTCTTGCTCCTCACTTCAAGTTGAGGAGTGCACACAGAAAGGGATCTGGCTTGCTAGCTTGCTTAGGAATGTGCAGACAAATCAACTTTTTTTATTCTTTTTGCTCCTGAACATAGAGTTGAGGAATGTAGAAAAGACCTGGCTTGCTAGTTTGCTCTGGAAGTGAGGAGCTACAGGGTTGCATAAGGTTCAAGACTTGCTGTGGTGAATCCTGATTTAGAAAGATCCTTGGTTCAACCTCAACTGGCTATAAAGTATCCCTTAAGCAAGTGCATCAAGTGTGGTTTTTGGCTCTTAAACCTTCCTTTGGCTTTGCAGTATTTGACATATGATTGACACGGCATGTAAATAATATTGTAATGTGTACATTTTGCAGGGATACAGTGCCTCCTCTCTTCCTTTGTCACTCTTGCAGTGACTCAGTGACAGGAATTGCTCCTCAGTCCCACCCTGGCAGTTATTACAATCACTCTAATCACCTCCCTATACTGAAACATTTTGTGTTTATTTTATCCCTTATATATTCTCATAGTGAAAGGAGTTCCTTGCCCATCTACTCACTGTTCTGTTAGAGATAAGAATATTGCCACATTCCTCCACCAGCTTGGCAGAAATCAGAACCCTCAGCCTGTTTTCACCCTGTGGTGAGTGGGTTCACATTTCAAGTTCCCCTCTCAGTCTAACTGCTCCACCCCAACCCCAAATCCAGACATGGCCTTGTGTTGATTTTTTCAGACATGGCCTTGTGTTGATTTTTGTCACCATTCCAACCTAACTTTTTTGTTAGGCGTTAGCCTGCCCCTCCAAGGGCATATCATTAATCAGTCCATACCATACACCCAACTACTGGAAGTTATTGGAGAAAACTGGCAAAGGAACCAAGGTATTGGGAGCAAATAACTAGAGAGGGAAAGGTAATAGAATGGGAAGAGCCCAATAATTTATTTGGACTGCAGGTTAGAGATTGCCTCCCCTATCAAGGATTGATATCAGAGTATAGGCAAAGGGAAATAAATGGGGGGGGGGGTCCTAAATGAAAGACCAGCAGTGGTACAGTTTTTAGCAGAATCTATAACAGAAAAAAAAGGAGTAATTAGTATACCATATAAAATATTATAAGATAACTATAAGAATCAATCAGAGGAGGTTAGAAAGGATTGTGAAGAGAGACTGGATAAGCAAGTCATAAAGAAACAATGACAGGATATATCTATGTCTCCTAAATATGCAACAAAATCTAGAAGATTTAGGATTTTTGCTTGGAAATGTTGACATAAATATTTCTATACCCAAAGTAGACTCCCGAGAATTTTTCCTTAGGTAGACAATTGATGTTGGATGTGAGACAGGGAAGAGAGAGGTATTTAGGAACATATTTTCTAGGAGTGTGGCGGGTTGGTGGACTTTAAGGATTCCCTGTGGTATGCACTGTCAGAGATGCTGGATGGGCAGATTGGTGTGATGTGGGAGATGATTTATCTGAGCTATGAATTGCCTTGATATGGTAAGGCATTGCTGTGTCTAATTATGATGGCTGCCAAAAAGCAAGTACTATAAAATGGAAATCAAAATCTAAACTAATTGTACTAAAAGTAGTGAATATAGTAACAGAGATAAAACAACTGGAATTGAGATCTCTAGAAAAAGGTAGTAGCAAACTACAAAAAAATGGGAATTGTGGGAGCAATACATTCAGGGGAGGAATGAGGTTTAAAAGAAGGCAGGACTTCAATGAGCTATGTAATGTTTGACTGAAAATGATTGGGTAGATTGTAAATGATTTATAATGTTTGCAGTTGAGAGCATGTCAGCATGGTTTGTGATTTAAAATGCTTACAACTAGGATTGTGTTGGTGTGGTTCGTTTTCACTTATATAAATGTAGGACTGCTTATGTCATACGTGATGGTTTAATAAAGATGTTCCTTGTTTAAAAAAAGGGGCAGGAATTGAATAATTTGTGTAATGTTGCTTAGGTTATATGATATATAGCAAGATATATGAAGTATAATGTTTATTAATGTTAATTTAATACAATCTGATTACTTTTCTATAAATGTAAATTTGCCTATGTCAGAAGTGATGATTCAGTAAAGATGTTTAAAAATAAATGCAGCCAACTGGTACAGGGATTGCTATCCCCAAAGCTCCACATATCTGTCATTTACATGGTCCAATTCGTGTAACTCACACAGGACAGATTAGTAGGCTAGTTACAGTAATCTAGATCCCAGTAGGTATGATATCCACATATCATTCAATTATTCATTTATCCTCTGGTACTAAATTTATTAATTTTAGAGTTGCAGAAACACAGACTACTCCAGCACACATTGAGCACAAGGCAGATAAACTGATTCAGGGTAGGAGGACAATCTGTCTTAGGAAACACACACACACACACACACACACACACACACACACACACACACACACACACACACACACACACACACACACACTTTATATAATAGCCAGTTCACCAGTGTAATTTCTTTGGCCTGTGGAAAGAAAATGGATCAACCTGAGAAAAACAGCAGAAACACAGAGAGGATAGGCATACTTCTCGCAGAGAGCATCCCAGCTGGAAACACAGCAGAGTTAACTGTTGCACTACTGTGCCATTATATCCCTGTGGTAGCGAATCATATATTTCATTTATAACCAGGTAGGTAAACTGGCCCACAAATCCTTTTCAGCCATGATCTGGGCCACATTGGTAAGTGTAAATACCAAATGTAACTATGTGGACAATTTGCTATAACTAGTTAATTGACATGTTTTAGGAACTGAGAGCAACAAGAGTACACACACCGATAAGCTGACTTGCACTTCACCAGGGAATTACTGAGGTCGCAGGTTAGCATGTTACTGTGTTTACTTTTATATCCTAGAGATGATGCTATGTAGTAAAACTGATTGTCTCTTTTGTGAAGTATTCTGAAGTACAGGGTGTTTTTAACAAAGTCTTTCATGCTGCTCTAGGGTAGTACTCACTGAAAGCATGCACTTCACTGGAGCTGATTTCTCATAGTGATTTTTTCACCCCCAGCAAAAAAGAAATGCTTTAATTTGCACCATTAAAATGCCTGGCATTTTAGTTTAAATTCAGTCACATGTGAATTCTGAAGTAGTACTCACTGAAAGCATGCACTTCACTGGAGCTGATTTCTCATAGTAATTTTCTCACCCCCAGCAAAAAAGAAATGCTTTAATTTGCACCATTAAAATGCCTGGCATTTTAGTTTAAATTCAGTCACATGTGAATTCTGAAGTAGTTTCTGAAGTTAGCACATTATAAATGTACCTAGTGAAACCTATTGTGGCTAACAGTCTTAAACTCACTTCTAACAAAGATTATGTATTTGGGATTAATCCCGTTTTAGAGTTTTTTTCTGCAAGGGGTAAATTTGCCAACTGTAATTTTTTTTTTGGTTGGTATGTGGAATGGGAGATTCTATTATTAAATGTTTTTACAATGTGTTTAGGTGTTCAAAAACAGTTTGAAATAGTTACTGGTGTCTCAAAACACTTTGTTTATTAGACTATAACTAGTCTCTAGATCTATGCATCTGATAAAGGCACAAGGACTGGATGATGCCACATTCCAGTGACCTAATGTTAACAGAGTGGCAGCAAGTACAGCAGGAAACATCACTTGGCTTTTTAAAATGTAGTAAGTGATGAATATAAAAGCATATGGAAAGTAGTTCAGTTGAGCAGTTACAGGAACCAGAGAAAAATGGTTTTATTTACAGTGATCATTGTAAGTACGCAGTTGTTCTAAGTAAGTTAGCAAATAATATATTAACTCTCATGAGTTTGAGTAGGAACAGTAAAAAATTTGAAGAAAGGCAAAGCTAGTTGTGTTTTGGTAAGGGAGGTTATTTGAAAAATTATCAACTGTACAACTGCATGGTAGCCAAAATAAAACCTAGCTGTTTTTCATTATGAAGAACAAACACAGCGTGAAAGAGCAGGTTCATGTGCTTAACAGACATACAAATGGAGAATTTACAAATAATACTTACTGACTCTAGGCTGATGGCCATTGACTCTGTTAAATCCATTTATTGCTCAAAAAATTAGATATAAGTGAGGCAGAAACACCCTGAGAGGCATGCATCAGTGACTGAAACCAGTAACTAAACAAAAATTGTTATAAATATTTCTTCTATAACTTTTAAGCAACATGAGCTATTGTTATATCTAAGGATTTGTTTTTCATCCTTATTTGCTAGATAGATTATTTTTCCTTGATTTGGAAAAGGTTTATTGGAAACTAAACATGCTTGTTGGGTTTGAGTAATTCAGATAGTAACATAATGTTTTTTGAGCTCTTTTTTTTGCTTCACAATGTTGTCATGTGTTACAGTTTTTTTAAGATGCTGTATTAAATGAGATGAGATTTTACCAGTGACATTTAACACAATATAGACATATTAAATTAATAAGCTGATGACAAGGAAGCTTTAAATGTTTTCCATTGGATTAAGACCATCTGCATTATCTTGACCAAGCAAAATGTTTTTCAGTGACACTTAAATGATTCAACCATATTAATCAAATTGGGATTTAATCCTTAATATCGTGGGCAAACTCCTCAAAATCTAATTTAATTGAATTTGACCTGCAAATCTAATTAGAAAAAGACTTTCCCTTTATTTTATTGTTTTGTGGGCCTCTGCGCAAATGTTGTCTGTGTTTTACCCTTACACTCCCTACCAATTAGAAATATGCTCAAGAGTTTTACCATTTCTGGGGAAGGGGAAATTTGGCAAAATGAGAAGTTATGTACCTACCATAACGTTCCATGTTAGTTGTCTTCTTCTCGCCTTCTTTTTTGCTGGATGGGTTCGGAGCCGATCCTCGGCTCCGACTCAGCCTATACTAAAGCTCGAGAGCTATTTTTACTGACTTGAGGCTCCCCTGTATCCCACAATGCTAGGAACTAACTTCCCAGATCTTATTTGATAGATAACACCATAGCAGTTCTGATCCCAGAACAAAGGAAAAAGAGGAATACCTATAACTATAACATACCCAGAAAAAGGGCAATCATGGGAGTCCAAGTTGGGAAGAAAGACAGCCCAACAAGATCCTTTCGGTCTGTCCAGGCTAGGGGGTTGGAGGGTGGGAAGCAAGAAAGAAGGCAAGAAGAAGACAACTAACATGGAACGTTATGGTAGGTACATAACTTCTCAATGTTAAGTTGTCAATCTCGCCTTCATTCTTGCTGGATGGGACAGCATCCCTAGCACCTCAGCCCTGGGTGGCTCATCGGAACAGACTCTTGAGGACGGTGGAACCAAAGTTAGCTCGGCTTCTGGAGGCCATGTCCAGTTTGTAATGAGAAATAAAGGTATGAGGAGAGGCCCATGTGGCTGCCGCACAAATTGAGTCTATAGGTAACCTAGCCTGAAAAGCTATTGACATAGCTAAGGCTCTAGTTGAGTGGGCTCTAGGTTTTGAAAGAAGTTCTTGACTCCTTAGTTCATAGATGAAAGTAATCACAGAGGTCAACCATTTGGAGAGGGTTACTTTGGAAACTGGGAGGCCTTTCTTCCCTTCCGCATAAGACAGGAAGAGCTGCTCAGATTTCCTAACTTGCTTGGTTCTATCCAGGTAGTAACGGAGTTGACGATGAATGTCCAAAAAATGCAACTTTTGTTCCGCTCTGTTGGAGTAATTAGGGAAGAAGACTGGGAGATCGATAGTCTGGTTTAAATTTGCCTCAGAAGATATCTTGGGTAAAAAAGATGGGTTAGTTCTGAGGGATACTCTATCTTTATGGAAAATCAGATAATAAGGAGGACGAATGCAAAGGGCGTGAAGCTCTGAGACTCTCCTCGCAGAAGTTATGGCCACTAGAAATAGAGTTTTCCATGAGAGTAACTTCAAGGTACAGGAAGCCGCAGGTTCAAAGGGTGGCAGAATCAGAGAGGTTAAAACCAGATTCAAATCCCACTGTGGTGGGGGATCTCTGATTGGGGGCTTAAGTAAAAAGATACCCTTAAGGAAGGCTTTACAGAGTTTATGGGACATAATAGTGGAGTCTGACAGGCCTCTAACTGTACTCTGATAGTGAAGGAAGAAGAACCTGATTGAAAAAGTTCAGCCAAGAAATCCAAGACTGACTGGATAGGTGCAGTGAAAGGATCCATGTTTCTAGTCTCTGCCCAGAAGGAGAAACGTTTCCATTTGCTAGCATAAATCCTCCTGGTAGAAGATTTGTGGGAAGCTAGAATGATGTCACGCACCGAATGGGAAATAAAGGGAAGCCTGGCTAAGGTTGGAAGTGGAGCAATCAAGCTGTGAGGTTGAGAGGGAGGAGGGAGTGGTGCAGCTCACCCGACTGATGGGTCAAGAGGTCTGGCACTGGGTCCAGATGCCAGGGCTGCTCCAAGAGGTAACGATGCAGGAACGGAAACCAGATTTGTCGAGGCCAGTAAGGGACAATGAGGATCATCGTGGATCTCAATGCGGTAGCTCTCTGAATCAGCTCTGTGATTAATGGAAAGGGGGGAAAGGCGTACAGAAGACCCCGGGGCCAAACGTGGACTAGAGCATCTCTGGGGGGGGGGGGGTGGCCGGGAAGAGAGTGAAGAAGTCGTGACACTTGCTGTTTTGAGGTGTTGCGAAAAGATCGCAGCAAGGCTGACCCCATCTTTGGAAAATCTCTTCCACTACTGACTGTTTGAGAGACCACTGGTGCGGCATGAGAATAGCTCTGCTCAGCCTGTCCGCTATTACGTTGGACTTCCCGGGGATATGCGTTGCTATCAGAAACCGCTGAGAAGAGATCGCCCACTGCCAAAGTCTGAGTGCTTCTCGACACAAGGGGTGGGACTTGGTTCCGCCCTGCTTGTTGATGTACCACACTACGGACATATTGTCCGTCTGAACTGCAATAGTCCCTATGGGAAGAGAGTCCTGAAGGGCTTGCAACGCTAAATGTACTGCTCTCATCTCCAAGACATTTATGTGCAGGTGGCACTCGAAAGGTTGCCATGTGCCCTGGACTGTCCTGCCCTGAAAATGCCCCCCCACACACACCCGATCAGGGAGGCGTCCGTTGTCACCGTAGCAACCGGGGGGGGAAACAGAGGATCTGCCCTGAATGACTTGCAGTGAGACCATCCACCAAGACAGGTGTTTCTTGCATGATTGTGTGATTAAAATGCTGTGAGACATTGGAAGCTGTTGAAAGGACCACTGGGAAAAAAGCATCCATTGAAGGATCCGCATGTGAAAAAGAGCTAGGGGAAGTAACGTAATGGCTGCAGCCATGAGACCTAAAGTCTTCAGTACAAACCTTGCCTGAATTCTGTTGCTCTGAAGAAGGATGTGAACGTGTGCGCGAATATCTGAAACTCTCTGTGCGGTTACTTTTACGGTTAGTTCGGCTGTGTCCAATATGGCGCCTATGAAAGTAATAGACTGACAAGGCGACAAGGCAGACTTTTCGAAATTTATGGAGATACCTAGCTCTTTGCAAGTTTGAATGGTGTAATCTCTGGACTGGACAGTTGATGCCTGGTGGTGGCGGTAATGAGCCAGTCGTCCAGATATGGAAACACCTGGAATCCTTGACGTCTCAGATGAGTCATAACTACTGCCATGCATTTGGTGAACACTCGAGGGGCTGTAGTGAGACCAAAGGGCAGGGCCCTGAACTGGTAGTGACTGGCACCCAGCCGGAAGCAGAGAAACCTCCTGGAGCGCCTGTGCATCTTGATGTGGCAGTGCGCATCCTGAAGGTCTATAGAGCACATTCAATTGCCCTGGCCCAAAAAGGGTAGAATGGACTGTAGCGTGACCATCCGAAACTTCGTTCTTTGGACAGACCTGTTTAGCCTGCTGAGATCCAAAATTGGTCTCCAGTCCCCTGTCTTTTTTGGTACCAAAAAGAACTTGGAGTAGATTCCGGATCCTTGCTGGTCTGATGGGACTGGTTGGATGGCACTTTTTCTTAGCAGTTTTGAGATTTCTAATACTGCTTTTTCCCTTAGACTGGGTGGAACATCTGGAAGGGGCCTTTTTGGCTGTGTTGGGGTGTGGGCAAAAGGAATTTTGTAACCCTCGGATATGATTGACCGTACCCATCTGTCTTGGGTGAGGGAAAGCCAGGCTTCTGGGTACAGTGATAATCTTCCCCCAACTGCCTCCGAAGGCGGACAGTCGGGCAGCATCTCAGGGATGCTGGAAGGGCTGGCCAGAGACAGCTTCTCTGCTACCCTGATTCTGCGGACCTCCTCTGCCCCTAGGGAGGCGTCTGTTATTGTCCCCCCCCCTGCCTCTAGAGGGGAACTCACCTCGTGCGTCAGGCGCAACTCCCTGTGGTTTGCGAAACCACATTTTTCCACCCTTCTGACCCTTAGGATATGGTCTAGACGGGATGGAAAAACGGACTCCCACGGCAGAGAGCGTCTTGCCATCTTGTTCGCATCTGGTCAAAGTATCCTTCACTTGAGGTCCGAACAACGCCGACCCATCAAAGAGGGAGTTTGTGAAGGACGCCTTGAAGGGGTCAGCAAAGTTACAAAGCCGCATCCAGGCATGATGCCTTAAGGCCACGCCTGTGCCTGCAGCCCTACTCGCCCCATCGGCCGCATAAGTAATAAGGCGCATGGAGGAGTTAACAATCGAGTTCAGGGTTGCCAGCTGGGAGTTGATTTTGTCTTGAGACCCCACAGCTGTTGGATCCTGTAAAGTATCACCCATTTCTTTGAGCATGTCTCTTTGAAGGCGGGTGAAATGACATAAGTAATTCAGTGACCGCATGGTAAAGGTCGCTGAAGAAAACATCCGCTTGCCGTACCTTTCTATAGTCCTAGATTCCTTATTAGGAGGATGGATCGGTACTGAAGGATCAGCCAGTTCCTTCTTAGTGGCCGCCGCCACCACCATGGCATCAACAGGGACACCCTTGGTTAAAAACTGCTTATAAGAAGGGGCTGTGATAAATTCTGAAGGCCTCCGTGGGGTAGGTTCCATCGAGTCAGGGGCCGTCCATGCCTTCCGCGCCTCCACTTCCATGAGGGGGTCAAAGGGCGGAGACACCCAGGAAGTGGAAGGGCGAGAACCAAAAGCCTCTAGGTAAACCGACTCGTCCTCAGAAGGATTGAGGGTAGACCAGTTCCCCCTCTGCTTGAGGATTTCAAGGATGTCAGAAAAGGAGACATCCTCAGAGGGGGACCGTAGGGACCCTTCCGACTCATCCAAGTCGGTGTCGGATGTGACGGACTCAGGAGGGTCCACATGCTTCCTCTTGCATTTCCATTTCCGAGGGGGCTCCCCTGACAGATCAGGGGAGGCCTCGGAAGAGGAGGATGCCCCCAATGGGGGCACCTGAGGCATTGGATCTCTGCGGTCAGGGTCGAGAGGATGGGTAGAGACCGTGGCAGGAACAACAGTGGGAGGAGCTGAGGGAGCTGACCAAGGAGCAGGCACAGGGGCCAGCACACTCCTCATGACCTCAAAGGCACCCCTATCAGGCAGGGAAGAAGGTCCCCGCTCCGAAGAGATAAGGACCCCTCCCGGCACCGAGAGAGACGGCTCCGAGGCCAATGTCGGGGCCGAACTCACCTGCGCCGCGGCTCCGAGAGGGAGAACGCGGTCGGTCAAGGGTCCAATGCCACTCGCCCCCTCGGAGCCGACGAGGGAGTCCCGACGCCCAGATCCTTGCAAAAATGGAACGATGGAAGAGATCGGAGCCAAAAGGTGTGGTATCGACTCCGTGTCGACGGTCCCAGCTCCCACGAACTCCAGCTCCGAGCTCATAGGAAGAGTCGGAGGAGGAATCGACGATAGAATGGGGATAGCCGCTGTCTGTTGAGAAGGGCTCTGAAGCATCTGGGCCAGTGCCTGCGACTTAAGGAGTCTGCTAACCACCCTCTCAAGGTCGTGTTCCAAAAGCCTGGAAAACTGAGAGGAATGGGACTGATGGCTCCGCTCCGAAAGCAAAGGAGATCTCGGAGCCGAATGGACTGACTCCAAAGAAGGAGACCTGGAGTGCTTATGGCTCGCAGACAGTTCCGACACAACAATCGGAGCCGACTGAGTCTTGGTAGCATCGGCTCCAGCCGGAGCCGACGTAGGAGCACTAAGAGCACCACTAGTCGAAGGCTCGGTTTTTGGAGCCGACGGTTTTGTGGGCTTCGAAGGTTTGCCCGACGAAGACTTGGTCGGTGAACCTTCAGGCTTCAACAAGCCTCATAAAATAAGCTTGTTCCTGTGTTCCTGCAGGACTCTTGGACTGAATGCATGGCAGACAGAACAAGAGTCCTGCAGGTGCAGAGGGCCCAGGCAATAAACACAAGAAGTGTGACCGTCTGTCAGAGACATCTTCTGACAGCACGAGTCACACTTCTTGAAGCCTGAAACCCTGGAATCCTTAGATATCCTGACAGGGATGACAAGTCACAAACACACCAACAAACACCCACACTCAAACTTACTCAGTCCAGACACACACACACACACACACACACACACACACACACACACACACACACACACACACACACACACACAAAGACTGAGACTGTTTACAGTGAAAAATAGAAAATCTTATACTAAAATTAATCAAATTAAACTTAAGATTAAGCTAATATTTAAACTAAAAATTAGCCCGAAGGCCTAGTAATCTAAGGAGTGGGGTTGGTAACGAGAAAGAGTTAGGAACAAACCCGGAACTATCTAGGTGGGGATACACTAGAGGGGTAAAGTGGGTCTAATAGAAAAAACTATTACTACAAAAAGGCAGAAAAAAACCTTACCAGAAGAGATTTTTATAAATCTAACCTGAGAGCCGGCAAAAACGCAACCTCGTAGCTGAAGCCTGGGTAGTTAACGCCTAGCATTGTGGGATACAGGGGAGCCTCGAGCCGGTAAAAATAGCTCTCGAGCTTTAGTATAGGCCGAGTCGGAGCCGAGGATCGGCTCCGATCCCATCCAGCAAGAATGAAGGCGAGATCGACAACTTAACATCAGGATTTAATTGAGTTTACCCTCAGTAATTAGGGACTACTCATAATCATCCATATTTTCTGCATTTTGGATTTACAGCGTCAGAGATAGCTATATTAGTCTATAGGGACAAATGGGGGTGAAGCCACCATCATGTAGGGTGTGGGTGGATTGCCTTCCATATTAAAAAGGTATAGGAAATTGCCATTTTAATTTCTCAGGCTGGAAAACTTGGGTGGTATGGAAAATCAACTTGATTTCATAAATCATAACAGTAAACCAGAAAAAAGGTGTGTCACTGTCATTCAGGATGTAGAGCATACCAAAACAACATTTTTGAGATTAAAAACTTCTTAGTAGCAAAACAACAAATCTTTTTGGTAATTCACTATTGCAGTCCAGGTTACCCTCCCGCCATCCCCCTGTCATTCTGGAGTTTATCTTTCCTTCTCTATCTTCTACAACCTATGTAGTGTATTTGCTTGTAGATGAAGGTAAAGTTTATACTGATGCATGTATATATATATATATATATATATATATTTGCTACCTTTTTGGGGGCACCTGATATCGGGGGGCAAAAAAATCTAAAGAAAATGGCGTCGGCTGCATGTTTTATACCCCTGACGACCTGACGTCATGGAAAAGAAGACAGCAACCGACGCAGGACCCAAGACTTTGGAATTCAGGCCGACTGAGGGCAACCTGCCAGCAGATTACCCAAATGTAATGACTGCAACAGTGAATACACTCGAACATCTACATTAATGGTAAGTGTACACAATTGTACTTTCTTAACTTCTGTGCTCTAGTATCAAGGACACAGCCAAAAATAATAGGTAAACAAAGACCCCAAATCTGGGACAATTTTTAATATTACTCTAATTCAATTAAAACATCAATAGTGCAAAACGGTTTGCATCAACACACCCTTTCTGAACAAAAACAAGTATGAAACTCTAATATCTGGCATTATTGACTGACTGTAATGTTTAGTTATTTACCAGAAAATCATTTTTTTTTTTTTTATTTACAAAGGCCAGGGCAAAAGTATGACACAAAATCAGGGACATTCTGTGAACTCAGAAACAGTTGAGAGGTATGCAGTCAAAGCTTAAGAGACCAAAAGATAGACTAAGAACAGCAAATGGCCAAGATCACATTCAATTTACAACATTAATATCTGGGATTACTGAGTAACTGTAATCATCGGTGACTTACCAGAAAGTCCAAACATTTATGGGAGACAAGGCAAGAATATAATGCAGATCAAGGACAACTGAGATGGAAAGAAGTGAAACTATTGAAGAGCCAGTACTGGACTAGAACAAAATCATTTTTATTTATTCATTTATTTTTTTTTTTTGAATATGACATTAATAAGTTTCATCTGGTTAAAAATGAAACTAATTGAAACATGACAAGAATGCAGTATGCAGGAAATACCTTGCAGTCCTGTCTGACAACTTTAACACCCCTGTGCTGTTGCTGGTTTCCTTAAACTGATGTTACTGAAGAGTGAGTCTTCATCTTTTGGGAACATTGTGCCCCCTGTCTATATACAGGAAAAGAAATGCAAATGGGAATTTTAACTGATCTAAATCTTCAACAGCTAGGAAATACATTTCTCTCCTGAAAGGTTTAGTTGTACAAAAAAATCTTGGTATGTACAAAAAAAATGCCTGGCACTCACATCTGTACTGCTAGCAACTTGAGTTTGATAAGGACTCTGAGGATCTAAAAGCATCACCTGGGTGGTGCAGAAAGCAGCCAATTGCTTGTTCCCTTGGTGGGGTGAATTCCTTGTGCTTGTCAGACCTTTGTTGGAAAACAAGTCTTGCAAGTAAAGCTCTACTTTTCAGAGAGGAGTGACAGATGTCCTGTGCAGGATGTGCCAAAGTGCATGACCTTCATGCATAGCATCATTACACAAAAAATTGTCTGATAAGGAAAAAGTCTCATCCTCCAGGATGATGACGATAATATTAATAATACTTATGCCCATTTGTTAACCAGGTAGGCCCACCTAACACACATTCTTTTTTCAAGGGGCAGCTCATTAGGAATATCTGGTTAAGTGACTTTGCTCTAGGTCAGGCAGCATAGGATCATAGGAAGTTACTAGGCTATTGGCCCTGAGGCCCTTATAAGCCTAGCCAAGAGTTTAGTCCATGTTTAGACAAGCCAGCACCCAAAGCCCCTGTCCAGCAGGGACACAAGTGGAATCCCAGGGGTGTATTTCCTTTTTCCCATCCAGTTATCCAAGTTGCACTTAAAAAGGGATAATGAGGTACTCTGCTTGACGTGACAAGGGAGTCTGTTCCACAGGTGGGGAGTCTCTGGGACACAAATCTGTCCCACTAACAAGTCCAATTGATGTCACAGACCAAGTTGAGGTCACACATGCATGTTACTTGAGTGGAGCTTGACTTGTGGATATGCAGCAGTCCCATCAAGGCGGGGTCTGAGATTGCTTTGTATGCCAGACAGAAGTCACCTCTGAGGAGTCTGTATTAAACTGAGTAGAGGGACAGGGCTTTTAGCCTATATGTGTAGGGAGGATGTTCGAGGCCCTGGATTCTCCTGGTGAGGAACCTCTGTGATCTCTCCAAGCTGTTGCATGTGCTTGCAAGATACATGCCAAGCACTGTACTCAATAACTGGCCTTATAACCGAAGAATACAGGGATGTTATGACCTCCTTGGCTCTGGATGAGATACCCTTACTTATGAGGTGGGCCATGTAGAATGCTTTCTGTACAATGGAAGCAGGTTTGTGATCAAAAGTCAGGTTGCTATCAACCTAGGTGCCCAAAGCCCTCACAACTGATTTTGTTCTCAGGACGTTGTTATTAATGTGATAATATCTGGGGATGTTAGCTTGAGGCCATGTTTCTGGCACCAGTCATTTGTTTGGGTGAGACCCTCTTGGAGGATGTCCACATCACTTGGGGAATTGATGACTGCACCCAGCTTGCATTCATCTGCAAACTTGGTCAGCCATAGCCCGCTGGTTTTGGCCTGCACCTCAGAGAAGTACATCCCGAATAACAGAGGCCCCAAGACCAATCCCTGGGGTATGCCGCTCATTACGGGTCTACTGCTTGAGGTGGCTTCCCTATTTTGATTAAGTGGGTTCTATCAGTGAGCCAGTTTACTACCCATCTGGTAGCGTATGGATTGATGCCTAGTTGAGAGAGTTTATCTATTAAGCCCGTGTGGGAATAGTTTCGAAGACTTTGGCCAGGTGAAGGTAGGCGGTATGCACCGTCTTCCCCTCATCCATGGCTTTGGTGACTGTCTCAAAGAAGTTGATCACATTTAACAGACATGACCTCCCCTTGACAAAGCCAAACTGTGTGGGGTTTTGTGTTTGGAGGTTGCCAATGTCCCTGTTAATGAGGGCAAATGAAGGCTGAGGAATCACAGCCAGTACCACAGGAACTACAGCTCACAGCCATAATCCTCTGCATCAACTGCTAAACATAATGCTTCCCAGGTATAATCTACTTGCTCTCAGATACTTTGCTCCCCAGTGATGGAGTAACCTCTAAGCTCTTCACTTTGATGAACTTGGAGATGCAAGTGGCAAACTGTCATGTCAAAGAGATGTAAAGAGCAGAGGTCTCTAGGCTGGGTTATACCTCTCAACTGTACAGATTTTGCAGAATGTCCAGATTTTTGCCTCATATTTTTGGTCCTTTTTTTTTTTTTATAAAATTGTGGTTTTCTGGCAAATTAGTGGCAAATCATTAAAGATTGAAGTTGGAAAATAATGGCAATTTGAGTTTCAGACTTTATACCCTTCAGGAAATTTATGTTAATGCAAAGCCTGCTATTCTATCAGCTTGCTAAGTTTGTAAGAGCAATATTTAAAAATTGCCCCTATTTTTGGGCCTTTGTCCCACTTTTATTTATGGCTTTGTCCAGATTTCTTGCTCTAAGAGGTATACTGAGTGAAGGGGGGGGGGGGGTTAAGTGAGCATGATGGTGCAGTAGTCAAGAGAACAGATGGGGAAGCATAAACATTTGAGACTGTTTGTTCTTTCCCGATCTAGTGGAGAGCTGGGTGAAGCATAAAAAATACTGCTTATTTTTAGCTTTTTAATCCAACTATCAGAAAAAACATACAGTTCCATAATGTGATCATTTTTGTTACATGTTTTAAACACATTAAAGCAAAATCAAGTATTGTCTACTCTTATTATTTATGCAGATAACCTAATTCTCTTTGCTAAAGGCAGTAAAAGTAAAGATGTTTTATAGATGCTACAGTAAAAGTTTGAAAGTTTAATTCTTAGCTACTGTCTAGTGTATTGATTAATATCAGAAACAACTCAAGTTTCCTTTTTTTGAAGAGAAATTTGATTACCTAATAGGCCAGGATTCAGTTCAGTGTTAGAAGATGAGGGAGATAATTTCTCACATCTAGGGTAAAAACTTGACAAAATACTGCCATTCTGTTGTCATGTTGACAGACTGAGCAATACTAGTACTACTACCACTGCTACTAATACTACTACTACTATTACTAATACTGCTGCTACTGACACACTGTTGCTAAGAAGTGCATAACTCATGAAGCCATATTCATACTAAGGAAATTATTATTGTTGTCAGCATTTTATTGTAATATACTTGCTTTCCAGAATAAGGGACGAAAGTCTTTTAACAAACTGTCATGCCATCCTCTGATTCAAAGCAAATGTTCTTTATATTGTGCATTATTATTTGCTGCGTAATTTAACAAATTAATTTTCTTTACAAAGTAGATTAAAGAATCATTTTCAGTACATTTTTGCACAAGATGCTTTTTCTGTATGTTTTGCCACCCTGTCTGCTAACCACTAAAATCTAACTTCACTCAGACCATGCCCACTTATTCCCTATTACACAGGATTTAGCTGTAGTGCTCAAGTGAGATCTGTCTTAAAGGGGACATCATACAGGCAGCCAAGAGAGTTCTTCATGCCCTTTGCAGTCCCCTGCATCTTCCTTTCTTAGACCAGCCACAGAGGTGATTCATTAATTGGGCAATTCTGGCTTATCACCTAGACTGGGACTTGAAACTCTCCCTGTACTACAGAGGCGGCTACAGGGATTTTGTAATATAAATCCCCAACCACTTCATGCAGTGATGACTTGATTGATTGTACCTGATGCAACTGAAAAATGATTCTGCTTCTGTTTGGGTGCCCTTGACAAAAACAGACATCTTAGTACTGTGATTCTGAGTGTCCTTTATCTATCATGTATTTAGAATTGTCAAAAAGACTTACTGTATGCTTCAGTTATAATCTAGAAACAAACACATACGTGTGATCCTTAAGTGTTGTTTTGGTCACAAGCCATAATAGTATGAACAGTCATTGTCAAGGCAAGAACTGCTAAGAGTGTTGAAGGAGTTCCACGGATCACAAACAATGTAAGAATGTAATTTTAGGTTCATAGGTAGGTACTAGGCTATCAGCCCTGGGGCCTATACAAGCTCAGCCAAAAAGGTACCCTGGCTTTTGCCACCCAAGAAAATTATTTTCCTGTGCCACTGTCAAGCAGAGCCACAGAGGTGATCCCCGGGGTGAATTTCCTATTTCCCATCCAATCATCAAGATTTTTCTTGAAGAGTGCTAATGAGGAGCTTTGTTTGATATAGATAGGTAGTTTATTCCAAAGTATGGGAAGTCTCTGGGACAGGAATCTATCCCTACGGCATGTTTTGTTTATTGTGGTGACAAGGTTTAGGTCCCTAGAGCGTGTTAGGCAGAGATCACCTCTGAGTAGGCGATAAGCGACAGAGTACAGCTGGAGTTTTTTGAGACGGTCTGCGTATGGCATCTGTTTGAGGCCAGTTATCCTCTTTGTGAGGTATTTCTGCGGCCTTTCCAGTTGTAGATGTCTTGTGAGGTACATACCAAAAGGGGTGTTGTACTCTATAATGGGTCTAATGAGTGATGAGTAGAGGGGAGCAATGACCTCTTGTGATGAGGTGTGCCACATAGAAGGATTTCCTGACTACTGTGGCGATGTGATTATCAAAGGAGAGACTACTGTCCACCTGTGTCCCAACGTCTCATCACATTTTTGGTATTAAGTATACTACCGCCTATGTTGTAGTTCATGGATACAGAGTTTTTACCAAAGGGGATGACAATGCACTTTTTGGCATTGAGCTTGAGGCCATGGCTTGCCAGGCATCTGTCTCAGTGAGACCCTTTTATAGGATGTCCACATCGTTAGGAGTTTCAATTATGGCTCCTAGTTTGCAGTCATCTGCGAACTTCATTAGCCACAGACCTTCTGTGTTAGCCTTACTTCAGAGAAGTAGATACCAAACAGGAGAAGACCCAGGACTGAACCCTGTGGTACTCCACTTGTCACTGGTCTGAAGTCGGATTTGGAGTCTGCTACTTTCACAGTGTGGGTTTTGTCAGTGAGCCAGTTGGCAACCCATCTTGTGACATAGAGATTTATACCTAGTTTAGTGAGTTTATCTATAATTCCAGAGTGGGGGAATGGTGTCAAAAGCCTTGGCAAGATCTAGATCGGCTGTGTGAACCACCTTACCCTTGTCTACAGCTTTGGTGACTGCTTCAAAGAAGTCAGTCAGGTTTAGGAGACATGATCTGCCTTTTACAAACCTGAACTGGGTGGGATTCAGAGTTTGGAGATTACCAATGTCTTTGTTTATAAGTTCCATGATGATACGTTCCATGGCCTTGCAGACCAGGCTCGTTAGGCTAATGGGGCGGTAGTTCCCGGGGTCCGTAATGGCTCCCCCCTTGTGGAGTGGGATAACCGTTGCTGTGCGCCATTCAGCAGGCACAAAGCCTGAGGTGAGGCTATGATTGAACATGGTACTTAGGTGGGGTGCCAGTTCATTCTGTAGTTCGTGTAGAACACAGCCTGGGATGTTGTCTGGTCCCATGGATGCTGTGTTCTTGGCTTTGGAGAGTGTGGTTTTTTACCTGTGCAGCCGTGATTACAGGAACTTTGCATTCTTCCGGTATAGAGATGGGCTCTTTAGGGGGTGAGAGGTGGGTAAAGTTAGCACTGAACCTATCTGCCAGGATGTTTGCAATATCAGTTGGGTCTGTATATTTAGTGCCATTGTGCTGTAACTCAGAGCAGATCTGAGTGTTGCTATTGAGATTCTTGACATAGCTATAGAATGCTTTGTGGTTGTCTTTAGAATCAATGTCGATTTTGTTTTCGTAACTAGCTTAGGAGGATTTTATCAGGGATCGCAGCTTCTTACTGAGGCTGACTAGGGAGCTCCTCCACTCATGGGATTTTACTCTCTTTTGCAAGCGTTTCTTCCTTCTGTTGTACAGTTTGTTTATGGCAGGGGACCACCAGATTGGCTTCCTTTTTTTGGAGGATAGCGTCTTGGTACTGTTTGGGATAGCACGATCCATGCACTCATGCAAGTGCTTATAAAGTGCAATTGTGTAGGATTCAGTAGTCGTAACTGTATTGTCCATCTGCATGGGTGTCATGAAGTTCACC